>NC_067480.1:56660892-56928392 GCF_947179515.1 Apodemus sylvaticus | reverse complement strand
AAATTAAGCACTCTCCAGGATCTCATCAGGACCGTGGTTCAGATTCCCCATATTCCTATAAAAGTCTTAGGACATCCTGGCTCACATAGGATATCAGTGCTCAGGGAAGAGGAGACAGGAGATGCCCATGCAATTGAGATAGACTAAGTGAATTAGTGCACTCTAGTTCATCAAGAGACCCTGCCTCAATAAATCAAGCAATGAACTACCAAGAAAGATGTCTAACATCAATCTCCACACATGTGGGTGCACATGCATGCATGTCTGCCTACGTATGTGAGTCTATATACATGAATATATACATAAACATGAATGGATACCATATTTGTGCACATTTAACATTTTTCTTCTTGTGTGTTGTTTCTAAGTGTATTCATGTTCATATATATGTGGACCAATATGTGAGCATGCGTGTGTGTGGTCATGTGTAGAAGTATGAAATTGTCAGGAAATTTTATATATCTCCCATTCTATGCGTTAAGACAGAGTCTCCATACCATACTCACAGCCACTGATATGGCTGGTCTCCATAGCCTGTTTGTTCTAGAGATCCATCTCCTTGTGAGGTTAGAATTGGATTTAAGCTATCGTGCCCCCTTAGCACCATGTATTTTGGCTCTAAACTTTGGTCCTCATGCAATCTGCAAGATTTTAATCAGTGAACCACCACTCTAGGCTAGAAAAAAATTAAAGAATTTAAAAACATTTTACATTAAATTTATATAATTGACTTTATACTTTACGAATACATTTACATTTATTTATTTGAGTGGGAGTGCATGTGTGGAGGTCATAAAACAACTTGAAGGAGTCTTTCTTCATGTGCATTCCAAGGGCATTCTCTTGGTTGTCAACTCTTTTTTGGTCAATTGATTTATTTTGGGAAGCAAGCACATTAACCTACTAACTCTTTGTGTTGGCCCTATAAGAATAATTTTAAAGGTATATATTATAAATATATCTAATATAATCTCAAATCAATTAGCTACAACTTTATTGTACATATGTTTTAAAAGTATTATATTTTATGATGTCTATAATTCTTTTCCAGGCTATGCTGTGCTGACCTTGATTTTC
The DNA here is from genome assembly GCF_947179515.1 of Apodemus sylvaticus. Lineage (NCBI taxonomy): Eukaryota > Metazoa > Chordata > Mammalia > Rodentia > Muridae > Apodemus > Apodemus sylvaticus. The sequence continues at coordinate 56,927,315 of NC_067480.1, read as the reverse complement.
TACTTGTAAGATCAACTGTTCACTCTGTAGTCTATGTTTAGCAGTGCTGCATTGGTAGGTTGAAATCAGACATGTAAGAGTGTTTACAACATGGAAATTGGAAAGTCAGAAAATTGGAAAACAGAGAGAGGATTTTATTTATTTATTTATTTTGGTGAATATTGTCATCCATGAAAACTGTTTATCTACCATTCTATGAAAAACCCCATCCACCACTGTTAAAAGGTCATCATTGACCATAGAGGTGCAGAATCCAATAGGCATTTATTTTTATTTAATTTTTACTGGGCCTCTCAATCATACCTTACATATCTTGATTCCTTCATCTTTTGTGAAATGTTTTTCTTCATTTAGGTCCAAGACTTTCCTCTTTGTTGTCAACTCTTTCTTGATGAATTAGGTTCTTTTTTCACCTTTCTAACATTTTTGATGTTCCTTCAAGATTTGAGCCTTGAATCTTTAGAACTCTTTCCTTTTTCCACCTTCACATGATCACTAAATACTTTCACCCAGGACCATATCTTTAAAATATCCCATATTTCAATCACTATCAATCCACATTATTTTGCTTCCAACTCACCAACCATCTTTATTGGTTGACTGGTTGATCTTTTCTCATGCAGGTGCAAAGTTCAACTTCAGTTTCAGATTCAAAAATTTCAGATCTTTTTATTTCTCTCAAATGTTGTTCTCCACCTTTCTTATCTCAGTATAGCATAACAGTTTTTCATCACTTACTCCAAGTAGCTTTGGAGTCATTTTAAAAATGTACATGTATGGTTTACATATATGTGTTTATGGGTGCATGCACATGCCTGGAGGCCCAGAATTGACATCAGAAGTATTCCTTGATCACTCTTCACATTAAACATTGAATGGGGTCTCTCATTTGAACCTGGAACTTACTCTTACAGGCCAGCAAGTCAACTTGTTCTGGGAACCCCATCTCTCTCTTCTGAGAGCTTGAGTTACAAGTGGGCTAGCATACCCACAAGCTTTTATGTTGATTCTGGGGATCCAGATTCTCACCCTCATTCTTCATGGCAAGCACTGTATTTACAAAGTCTCCACTTTCGTACTCAAGCTTTGTGATCTTTCAACTTCCCTCCTTCTTTGCCTCACCTTGGTCCAAGCCAGGATCCTGGTCTTCTGGATTAATGTCATCTACCAACCACACCTGTTCTTCTATAGTCTATTATTCATGTAACAGACAAAGTAACCCTTCATATCACAGGTCAAATCCACTGCCAAACATCATTTGTTTACATTTGCCTCTTAAATTTTTTTAAAAATTTATTTGTTATAGTTGCATGTTGTGGGCCAACAATTATATAGGCTAGTTAACTACTCTCATTTTGACACAATCTCCTGTAGTCTCTTAGGACACATGTTATACTTCAATGTCAGAGGAAACTTTCACTGAAGTTGAGTATACACTAGGCATATGGCACTTGTCTTTGGCTGGTCCCTACATATTAAAACATTCTTCCCTCCCAACTGTAAAACTTACCTCCTCATATAACAACTTATCATGTGATTCTATTCTACTCCTTGTCTACTTATGTCTCCATACTAGCTCTTTCAGACACTCGCATAAACTGGAACATGATTTTCTTCCTCTCAGAAATTCCCCCCTCCTCTTCCTCCTCTTCCTCCTCTTCCTCCTCTTCCTCCTCTTCCTCCTCTTCCTCCTCTTCCTCCTCTTCCTCCTCTGCTTCCTATCCCCCCTCCTACACCTCCCCTCTCTCTTCCCTACCCCTCAACTTCCTCCTCATCCTCTTTTGTCCACTCCTCCCCATCCCCTTCTTCTTCTTCTTCTTCTTCTTCTTCTTCTTCTTCTTCTTCTTCTTCTTCTTCTTCTTCTTCTTCTTCTTCTTCCTCCTCCTCCTCCTCCTCCTCCTCCTCCTCCTCCTCCTCCTCCTCCTCCTCCTCCTCCTCCTCCTCCTTCTTCTTCTTCTTCTTCTTCTTCTTCTTCTTCTTCTTCTTCTTCTTCTTCTTCTTCTTCTTCTTCTTCTTCTTCTTCTTCGTCTGTTCACTAGTATCTATATATAAAAATATATGGTTTTTCTCATCACTGTATCCCAATGGCCTATGAAAATATTTACTTTATAGGCAATTGGTAAATATTCCTTACATAAAAAATTTTGAGTGGTTTTTATATTTAGAGAGATGTTCACTCATATCTTTTAGAGGCCTCTTGCATCTACTTTCTAAAGAAAATATTAAGTTAAAGAAGGCAATTCTGTGAGGTAAGTCATTGTCTACTGAGCTGTCAAAGTATCCAACAAAGTAAAACTGTAAAATGCAATAATTAGACCTTCTAAATGCCATAGGTCTATCTGTAGCCTTTAGTGACAGAGAGAACAGTACTGGCCAACTAACTTTGAGCAACACAGAAGAGCATCCATTAGGCACTCCGCTGGCTTTAATCTTGCTATTCATACTGGCTACACACAGATACTCTTTGCCAGAGCCAGTATTATACAGACATTCCCTCAATTCTGTGAATTTTTTTCTGAAAATTTCTCCTTCCTATCTTCCTGCCAATTTCCTGCTGACTGCAAATGAGCACAAAATGTCAGCTTTTGTTATTTGAAGCACTAATGATGGATTTGAAATATTATTCTTCCTTTTGATTCCAGAATCCACTGTTATGATCTAACTGATGCAGTAACCCAAGCCTTTCTATTAGCAGAAAAATCAGCAGAGAGTGTGAAATGTGATCAAGTGCAAATAGATCTAATTGAAGGAATTTTTGAGACTTATTTTTTTCAGATTCTAATAAAAATGGTAAAAATTACATCTGCCCCAACTATGTTGTATTTCTCTACAAACAAGAGTTACAGCCCCTGTTGCTCCAAAATAGTCTAATTCCTTTTCTCACTTTGTGGCTTAAATTTGCAAACTGATTTGATCATAATCAAATTCTTAATGACAACAATTAAAAAGTTAAATTTTGGAATTAAGGAAAGTCATCAATCATCCTTACTCTTTGATGAAAGCTTATAAAATGAGATTTTGACATTCATCAGGAAAACATACTGATAAAATAGGTGTGATTCTAGGCTTTCCTCAATTTACCTGTCCTCCTGTTACCCCCAAGGTAACAAGAGGTTTTTAACTCATCTACACGTTTGTGTCTTGCTGAATTGTCTCAAGAACAAAGAAAACTGTGCCAAGTCATAACATGATCTCTCTGATCTATCAAAGCAAATGCCTTTTCTCAGATGTCCCAGCCCAGTTTTGAGCATACCAGAATGCTGTTCTTGGAAACCTTGAAAAAATCTGATATCATTTCCCAAAAGACAAAAGAAGATTGACAATCTGTATAATGCCTTTATGGAAGACAGTTGGGCAGTGGTGACTAATACCTTCACTCTTAAATGAATTATCCATTGAGTCAGTTGCTAGACAACGTCTTATTCTAATATTGGCTAGTTATTGTGGAAAATAGTAGTGGTGGATTTTTAAACCAGTAATAGGAATGTTTTAAGGTGAAAGGCATAAAAAAAGATGATTTTCCAGGTCTATTGTGAAAATCCATGGCAGGAAATTAATGAGGTATTTAAGTTACATTCTTAATTGCAGCAGTAGGATCTAGGAATTCAGGTAGGAGACTATATGCTTCAAACATTTAGCTTCATCATAATGAAAGAAAAAATGAAATGTGTATTTTTTAAAAGGTAAATTCTAAATTATAGAAATGGATGTTTTGGAGTTTGTGTTAAAATAGAGACCCAAAAGCAGGAAAACCAAATCCTGATCAGAAACTATAACTCACAAACTGATAGCTTTCCAGAGAGCAACATGTTCACATTCTGAATTATTTTCTGATATGCCATTATACAGGCTATGAATATACTATGTCAAAAATATGGAAGGATGTATCTGTGTCTTTCTATAATATCAGCTGAATCAGAATTTATTGAATGACAATAAATTTACAAGATACATAGTTCTCATTGCATGCAATGTGACAGGTTTGCCCTGATTACTCCTGACAGATGCCAATTGACAAATTCAAGCCCTCCTTCTTCTCTCTCATTCTCTCTTTCTTCATATCTTTTATGTATAGAAGCACGTAGAAGTGTACATATAGAGGCCACAGCTTAACTCTGGATGTTTTCATTTAGCATTCACCACTTCAGTGAGTGGCAGGGTCTATCACTGAACCTGGAGTCTGTTGATTCTACTCTACTGGATGGTTAGAGAGCCTCTGGGGTCTTCTTGCCTCTATTCTACTAATGCTCTATTAAATATGTGTGTCATTGAGCCTAGTTTTTATATAGGTGATGAAAATATTAATCCAAGTGTACGCACACACAGAGAGACAGAGACAGAGACAGACAGAGCAACAGAGACACAGAGAGAAAAAGCAACAGACACGCAGACACACAGACACACACATACACACACACACATACACACACACACACACACACACACACACACACACACACACACACACATGGTATGGGGAGAGAATGACCAAAGTGTTAAGAGACTACAGCAAAGTTCAGACTTCAAACAGGCTTTACTGGAGGCAAGGAGAAAGCTAACAGAGATGCAATAAGAATCTGTGGATTGGAATGTTCCACTGCTGAGCTTAGCCTCAGGGTTGAGTTGCATGATGGTCCAGTCCTAGGTAAGGTACAGAAATGGATCTACATGATGAAAAGAATGACTAGCAATTTAAATGGGCTGATTTAGCTCAGCTGAAACCCTTAAGACACTTGGCAGTTGTCTGCCTGTCAGTGCTTTGATACTCACATTGGAGAGTCAAATGATAACCCAATGGGGCTGTCTCCATCTCCATTGCAGTGCCATGTGGCCTCCTCTTTATGGAGTCCAGGTAGGTATTTGACCCCTCTCTTGGTCTGGTGTAAACCATATGTTTTTGATCCTGGTTTGCCCAATAAAATTTTAGTAGGTTTGTGTGCTCATACAGCCCTAACCTACTCTAATGATTTGATAGGGTTGTGCCCTTTCTACTTTTTGTAATAATGTATTTAGCAGTCTGTGTCTTATAGGTGCTTCCTGACAGAGGTGGTGATGTTTGTATGCACAACAAAGTGCAGTGTCCCCTGACCTCTCCCTTTTCACACAAAAGGGAGTCAAAAGTTCTTCTAAAATAGGAGTCTCTTAGGCAAGGTTCAGCCTGGAAAATAGTAATTTTTCACAATGTAGAGTAACTTAGAGCAGAGGACAGCTTGATCTCAATCAATCATATAGAAATATATTTATATAAGCTTTAAAATATCATCATAAATTGGTACTTAATTTACATATACATAAAATACCTATCATGTGCAAAACAATGCGGATATCTGTAAAAATACAGCATTATACATGTGCTGAAGGCTGTGATCTGGATGTTATTTTGGCCTCCATTCAACTAGAATGGCCTTGGATAATGTTTAGGATGGAAATAGGCACAGGAATTTGAACACTTGCTCTCCCAAGTATTGTTTGGAAAGGGAGAGGAGGTGCGCCATTGCTAAAGAAAATGGAAAGATCTCCCATGATCATGGATTGGCAGGATTAGCATAGTAAAAATGGCCATCTTGCCAAAAGCAATGTACAAATTCAATGCAATCCCCATGAAAATCCCAACTCAATTCATCTGGAATAACAAAAAACGCAGGATAGTTAAAACTATTCTCAACAGTAAAACAACTTCTGAGGGAATCAGTATCCCAGACTTCAAGCAGTACTACAGAGCAATAGTGTTAAAAACTGCACGGTATTGGTACAGACAGGCAGGTGGATCAAAACCCAGAAATGAACCCACACACCTATGGTCACTTGATCTTTGTCAAAGGAGCTAAATCCATCCAGTGGAAAAAGATAGCCTCTTCAACAAATGGTGCTGGCTCAACTGGAAGCTAGCATGCAGAAGAATGCAAATTATCCATTCTTATCCCCTGTACTAAGCTCAAGTCCAAGTAGATCAAGGACCTTCACATAAAACTAGATACACTGAAACTAGTAGAAAAGAAACTGGGGAAGACCCTTGAACACATGGGCACAGGGGAAAGTTTCCTGAACAGAACACCAATAGCCTATGCCCTAAGAACAAGAATTGACAAATAAGACCCCATAAAATTACAAAGTTTCTATCAGGCAAAGGATAATATCAACAGGACAAAACAGCAACCAGCAAATTGGGAAAAGATCTTTACTAACCCTACATCTGACAGAGAGCTAATATCTAATATATATAAAGAACTCAAGAAGTTAGACTCCAGAGAACCAAATAACCCTATTAAAATGGGGTATAGAGATAAACAAAGATTTTTCATCTTAGGAATATCTAATGGCTGAGAAGCATCTAAAGAAATGTTCAACATCCTTAGTCAGCAGGGAAATGTAAATCAAAACAACCCTGAGATTTTACCTCACAATGGTCAGAGTGGCTAAGATAAAAAGCTCAGGAGACAGCAGGTGCTGGAAAGATTGTGGAGAAAAAGGAACACTCCTCAATTGCTGGTGGCATTGCAAGCTGGTACAACCACTCTGGAAATCAGTTTGGCAGGTTCCTCAGAAAACTAGGCATAATACTACTGGAGGACTCTGTTATACCACTCTTGGGCATATACCCAGAGTATTCTCCAGTATGTAATAAGTATGCATGCTCTACTATGTTCATAGCATCCCTATTTATAATAGAAAGAAGCTGGAAAGAACCAAGATGTCCCTCATGGATACAGAAAATGTGATATATATATATATATATATATATATATATATATATATATATATATATATATATACACAATGGAGCCATTCAAAACAATGAATTCACAAAATTCTTTCACAAATGGATGGAACTGGAGAATATCATCCTGAGTGAGGTAACCCAATCACAAAAGAACACTCATGGTATGCACTCACTGATAAGTGGATATTAGCCTAGAAGCTTAGAATACCAAGACACAATTCACATATCAAATGATGCCCAAGAAGTAGGAAGTACAAAGTATAGATCCTTGGGTCCTTTGTAGAAAGGGGAAAAATACCCACAGAAGGATATACAAAGAACAAAGGTTGAGCAGAGTCTGAGGGAAAGACCATACAGAGACTACCCCACCCAGGGATGCATCTTTTATACAGTTACAAAATCCAGACACTATTGTGCATACCCACTCATGCTGGCTGACCAGAGCAGGATATAGCTATTACCTGGGAAGCTCTCCTAGTACATGACAAATACAGATGAGGACACTCTCAGTCAGCCATTGAAGTGAGCACGGGGTCCCCAATGGGGGAGCTAGAGAAAGGACCCAAGGAGCTGAAGGGGTTTGCAGCACCACAGGAGGAGCAACAGTATGAGTCACCCAGTACTCCCAGAGCTTCCAGGGACATGACCATTAACCAAAGAGTACAATAGAGTTACCCATGGCTCCAGACACATAGGCAGCAGAGGATGGCCTTATTAGACACCAAAGGAAGGAGAGGCCCTTGGTCCTAGAAAGACTTGATGCCATAGTGTAGAGGAATACCAGGACAGGGAAGCAGGGGAGGGTTAATTGGGGAGGAGGAGATGGCTTATGAAATTTTCTGGGGAGGAGGGAACCAGGAAAGGGGACAACATTTGAAATGTAAATAAAGAATATACCTAATTTAAAAAGGGGGAAAAGATAAAGTGTGTCACTGGGCAAGGGCTTTGAGAGTATGCAGCCTTAGTCTGTCTCCAGATTGCTCTATCTGAGTCCTGGTCATCCTTCAAAACATGATTGTCAAATTTCTGCTTCAACCTCTTTGCCTGTCTGTTGCTTTGGTTCACAATCACAATGGACTCTTTTCCTGCATACATTACTTTTGGTCACTGTGTCTTATCACTGTATTAGAAAAATGAGGAATGCACCTTGTCATCTCATCTGAAGAAGTCTGAAGAGACAGCAAAGTATGAGGCTTGAAAGGTATATTCCAGACTACAAGAAATCACTCTGAAGGGATGAGAGTGAGAAGTGGCAAAGGAGACCACTGTGCAAACCCACTCTTAGGATAGGGGAGTGGACAGCAGACAAAGAGATCCCGTGTCCGTATACATTTAATGAGTCTTTATACTGTTGATAAAAAGTCTAGAAAAGGGTCATATTGCTCTTTTGGCCAACAGTAGCCACCACCCTCAACGAAGTTTTCATTGCTGGTTTAACAAGCTACTGATTATAGGAAAAGTTACCCCAATAACCTCCAAGTTGAGGATAATCTAATAAAATTGCTAACATTCATAGTCTAGTGGGAGGTAGCAATTGGAAGTAGCTATTTCCTAAGTCATGAATTTGGGGTGTTATCCCTTGCTCTAGAAACAACTACCTAGCAGGAGTTCTTCATTTAACTCTGTTACTCATACTGTTTAAAGTATGTCTCTGTCTGACCTGAGCCTTTTTTCTCAAAGGCTCCAAGTAACAGATACCAGACTAAAAACGTGAAGCTCTGCATCTTTCTTGCATCAATATGCCCATGAGTCTTAGGCTTCTGGATAGGATTGGCAGATAATACATAAGCTGTTCAGCTATATGTAGATTTTACACCAGTACATCTCAAGTGTAAGTATATGTTATATGTTGGGGGGCATGCTTAATCCTTAAAATGAAACTTGTCTGAAATATAAGTATGTCTATTTGAAAGTATGAGGAAAATAGTTCAAGTCCCTTTTTACCCTCAGATTGAGTTAGTTCATCACTGAAAATGTCCAGAAACTGAGGCCTGGAAATCAACTACCAAATATTGCCCATTCTGAGTTCAGATGCTACGCCATGGTAAAATGAGAATGGTGACATAGGAAGAGAATGTGGCATGCATAATAATACCTAATTTGGCTGCTGAGATGGGAGGTACCAGTGAGCTGGAGATATAAGAATGTAAACTGACATGGTGGATTGGATTCTGAACTAAGGAAAGAATCTTTTATAATGTCCACACATACTAAAACATATAAAGCAGTATTGCATGCTTCCCAAATGTTTACTTTGGAGTATGGACTCAGTGTTTAAGGGTGTGTACTATTCTTACAGGGAACACAAATTCAGTTCCCAGCACCCATGAAGGAGTTATGACTCATAAGTGCCTGTAACTCCACTTCCAGGGGACTTAATGCCATTCTCTAGCCTCTATAAACACTGTACTCACACAAATACACACACACACACACACACACAATTTAAAATAAAAAAAACATCTTTAAGATTATGTATTAGATGTTTTTATAATTACAATAGTATCTAACAAAGAATATGTTCGGGTTACATAAAGGGGCTCTCAACTCCAGAGTGCAAAAGGTTCTTGCAGTCTGGGCAAAATTTAGAAAAAAAAATAATGTTTATCCATGTATCTAGAAAAAAAGATGAAAAATGTTTTCTGTCATCATGTTTTCCAACTTTAAGTATATTTGCTTATCATTTTAATATAAACAGGATATATTTATATAGCCTAAAGCAATAGGAACCAGATTCCTTGTTTTTAAGATGCCAAAAATATAACTTCAATGATGATAAGAAATAGCAGAATAACAGAGAGAAGTAAATTAAAAAAAACACCAAGTTTATATTTGATTCCTGACCAAGTTTTCAATTTTATTGCAGGATATGTCATGCCGACAGATATGTACAGCAGTACCACACAACCCTGATGTGAAAAGCAATCTGACAGCATTCTTGTTGTCATCAAATTCTAATGTTGTAATGCAAATAAGATTGTCATTTAGCTATTTGTCAAGATATTGTTTTGTTAAAAACATTAAAACATTTTTATAAAAGAATCTAAATTTTATCAGTTGGTTTGGACTATTAGAAAGGGCATAGCCTATGAATTCTGACAAGCCATTCGATCTTGGTATGTATGGAAAGACTGTACCTGTCTCCATGGCTCTGAAGGGTACACAGAAGATAGTGGCTGAAAAGAATTTGTTTGAAGCATCTAATTATTCAGAAACTTCACACCTAGTGAATAATCATAGCATCTTAACCAAACTCACACTGCGCTTAATTTTACAAAGGAAAAGCATTATTAATGAGACAGGATATTATGTTATAAGGAAATAGAGGCTCTGGAGTGAGCTGCCTGTTCGCTATGGGACCATAGATTGAGTAAAAATTTCTTAAGCTTTTACCTCCCTTTATATGGAATGAAACCAGTAGCTACCTACCTTACAGTTTTGAATATTTAATGAGTTAACTGCTTAGCATAACACAAATATCAGACAGCAAGTATTGACTAAATGTTGAATATTACAACAAGAAAGAACCTGGATAGATAAGTGGACTTTCAAACTGTATGGGGAAAAGTGGAGAATCGAATGTGTGTATATGTGCAAAAAAATGTCCTAAGAACATTGACCTAATTACAAAATAAAATTTATTTATAAAGATAATACAGATAGCCTTTAGAACTTTTTTTTATATTTTTGTTTTCTATATTCTTTGTTTACATTCCAAATGATTTACCCTTTCCCAGATCCCCCCTCCCCATATGTCCCATAAACCTTCTTCTCTCCACCCATTCTCCAATCACTTCTCTCCTTTTTCTCTGTCCTTATATTCCCCTCCAACGCTAGATCAGTCCTTTCCGGGATCAGAACCCTCTCCATACTTCTTCATGGGAGTCATTTGTTATGCTATTTGTGCCTTGGGTATTCAGAGCTTCTGGGCTAATTAATATCTACTTATCAGAGATTGCATTCCATGTGTATACTTTTGTGATTGGGTTAGAACTTTTAATAGCATAGTGACAGAACTTTGGGATCGACCATTTTATCAGGGGCGCTACCCTCTCTGGCACTGCTGTTTATTAAAAAGCGAAAGTGAGCTACAGATGTAATGCTTCTTACAATTTACATTACAAGACCATAGTATCTTTAATTATTTTGTGAATTAAAAATGGTCATGAACACTGATGCTATTGTGGGAAATGTCAAAGATTCTGAGAAAAAAGTTTAAATTGTTTACATAAAATATTTTTAAAGACAAAAGAAAGGAAAGAAGGATTATAATGAGCACCAGAGGACAAGGTCTCAAGCTATGAGGTAATGCCGTATAGGTGTGGCAAAAGACCTGCACCCATGGAATGTCAGTGATATGCTTGACTAAACAAGATCTGCACAACGAGCATTCCGCTGGCATGGTAATATTGATGGAGTAAATTTCACAATGCCCCACACATAGAATAGAACTACAGATAGTCAGTAGCTGCTGAGATACGAAGACTCGGTTTTCTCTAGTGTTGATCCTCTCGTAGGTTAACCCTAAGCACATACAGATACAAGGAATGTAAATGTATTCAGTAGGTTTGACTGTATGTGTGTACATGTATGCATGCATAACAATACTTACAAAAGTAATGATTTTAAGCCAGAGTGGAAGGGATATGGGAGAAGCTGGAAGAGGAAGAGAGAGGGAAGAAAATGCAAATACAGGGTACACATGTATAAAATTCTCAAAAATTTCAAAAAACATTTAATAAAAATGGTATTATAGAGTGAAGAAGAACATTTACTTTCAGAAACTTTTGAGGTACAGTCTAGTTTCTTATTGCGCCCCTCAACTTTCAGGCTTTGTATACACATGCTTCAGGTTAACAACCCCCCTTTCAGTGGAAGACAGGGCTTAGAGGAAATTAGGGAGTCCTACTTAGGAAGTGCTAAACAGCAGCTTGAAAGCCAGCTATCAGAAGACACTGATCATCAAGAGAGACAGTAAAAATGGCTCTCTGGTCTCTACTCCACACTTTGTCCCTGTACTTTCTCCCAGAGACTGAAGGAAAGGCCATCCAGAGACTGCCCCACCTGGGGATCCATCCCATATACTGATACCAAACCCAGACACTATTGTGAATAGTGTCAGCCAACAAGTGCTTGCTGTCAGGACCCTGATATAGCTGTCTCCTGAGAGGCTCTGCTAGTGCCTGACAAATACAGAAGTAGAAGCTCTCAGCCAACCATTGAACTGAGCACAGGGTCCCCAAAGGAGGAGCTAGAGAAAGGACCCAAGGAGCTGAAGGAATTACAGCCTCATAGGAGGAACAACAATATGAACCAACCAGTACCCCCAGAGCTCCCAGGGACTTAACCACCAACCAAAGAGTACACATGGAGGGACCCATGGCTCCAGCCACATGGGTAGCAGAGGATGTCCTGGTCAGACATCAATGAGAAGAGAGGCCCTTGGACCTATGTGGGCTCATTGCCCCAGTATAAGGGGAATGCTAGGACAGGGAAGCAGAGGTGGGTAGGTTAGTGAGCAGTGGGAGGGGGAATGAGATAGGGTGTTTTTGGAGAAGAAATGAGGAAGGGGAATAGCATTTCAAATGTATATAAAGAAAATATCTAATAAAAATTAGTCACACACACACACACACACACACACACACACACACACACACACACACACACACAGAATGGCTCTTTGGCAGACAGCTTAGAGTTTTCTCTTATTGGCCTCTTGTAGCACAAGCTCCTGTCTCCTGTTGTAGTCAGGGTTAGGGTTATAGCCTGAGGAAGAGGTGTGTTGTTGGCCATGTTTAAAGTACATGTGTGTGGTGTATTTTTCATGAGTTTCTTTGCAATTCTAGGCTTTTTTGTGACCTTCCTTCTGTTCTCTATTAGAGGTAGAGAAACGATGAAGTATACAGGCTCTATTGTGTGCTTTCTGTTTCAGATAGCATTAGGCACAGTTTTATAATGTCTAAGGAATTTAATTTTTAATTAAAATATAATTGTATGATTTCAAACCCCTTCCTTTTCATTTGTTTAGCCTGTATCATCTCCAACATGTCTCCTGCCTCCCCCACTCCCTTTCAAATACAAGGTATCTTTTTCTTTTACTATTATTTACATACACACACACACACACACACACATACACTCTCTCTCTCTCTGTCTCTCTCTCTGTCTCTCTCTCTCTCTTTTGTGTTGTTTGCATGTATATGATTTTTTAGGACTAGTTAGTTGGATAGCTAATTAAAGGGCTCATCCCTGGGGAAGATGAGTCTGTTTTTCACTATCATTAGTGGCCTGGAGGGTTGTTTTGTATGTTTGCTTTGTTGTTGTGGTGGTGGTGGTTTTTTTTTTTTTTTTTGTAGGGTGGGCTGTGGGAGATGTTTCCCCCTTCCACTTTAGCATGTCTACGCTTGGGTCCTCTTAAAGAGCCACACTACTGCACCAATGTGAGTGCAGCTTCCCTGACATTTTTGAGACTCACAGTTTTGTAGCAGACTTCAGTCTACTGTGAAGTATTAGAATATTGAATGTAAGAAAGCTACTTTTTTTGGCTGATAACTGCGCAAGATTTCAGATGCATATATAATTTCTTAATACCCTATTTTGAGTTTTTAAAAAATATTTTATGGTGTTAAACGTGTCTTCAAAGACTCTGTATGTACTTGATATAAGAAAAAAGATTTCCATTTCCTTGAATTGAGATGTTGAATGTGTATTATCTTTATCCAATAACTTCATGAAAAGTATTCATAACTTCTATGTATAAGTTATCTTACTCTGGTTCCAGAATTCACAAACAAACAAGCTCAAGCTAGAACGTGCCCTCTTACCTGCTGTCAGCTTGGTCCTGAAATAGTTGCCCTGGGGAACCATTTACTTCAGTATTGCACTTTGAATCTCAAACTAGGCAAAGTGATTTTCCTTTTAACTTGTACTAGTTTTCAAATAATTTGAATTTTGAGCTTAATATAGTCTTCTACTTTTAAAGAAGTGTCCTTGAAACTGCATCACTGCTATGAATGTTTGAGTGTTTGGAGAAATTTAATTTAATGGCTTTACCTTCAATGTGATCACTTAACAACATATTTTTTTTTAATGAATGACTCATTCAGAAATAAATTTCTCATTGCAAACCTACTTGGCAGCCATTAATTCCTCTGCTGTATATTGTTAAAATAAGTGAGTCAAAATTCTCAACATGGTCAAGTGTAAGATTCAACAAGAATGCATTTTATTATTTTATCAAACTGTAGTTTAAATTAGCTTTCACTCTTTATATATTGTAGTCCTGGTTTCCCCGTCTTTTCCAACCCACCAGGATTAGTACTGTTTTCATGCTCACGCAGGTTTGGCTAGGGGAACCCCTTTAGGGTTGGCACTTGTGCCTACTTGATACAGCCCCAGTAATCTTTGGAAAATATTCTGTGTTCTTGTGCTGTTTTTTTTTTAACTGTATTTTGTCCCTGTTCCAGATCTGAAGTTAGCCATTTCTTCAGATTAAGTCCATGTTTCAGGAGGAAAAAAATAGCATCGGGGATGATTACTAATGATGCATACACTTAAAGAAAGCATTGCAAAACACAATTTCTGGTCCATATCACTGGGCCAAACACAGGATGTGCATCCATATTAAGATCCTATTCAGTTCTATTGATGGAGCATTTCCATGGTTTCAGTTCTAAAGTTTAATATCCATTCCTACCAATGGAAACATTAATTATCTGGGAAAATAAAAAGATGTATTTATTTACCTGAAGAAATTTTAAAAACTTCAACAACTATACAAACAGCGACAGTCTTGAGTAACAGTCAGGTTCCTCTATGTTGCCCTTCTGTTCTCAAGATGTACCACTAGGCAGTGGAGTACCAAAGCGGGAGGTATGCCATCTGTCCAGTGGGCAGAGTGAGCCGTCAGAAGAGTTTCCATCACACTTTTAGAATGATGTACAAAGCAACATGTACATCTTAGTTATTTTGTGGTAATCACTTCTGGTGATGGTAGTGGTGTTCCTGACACCATTGTCTGAACTAAACTATTGTCTCTCTGAAAGCCCCTCTCCTGACCCTGCCCAGGATTGGCACCAGACATATATAGTCAAGTCTCTCCCGTCACTCACACAGTCTCTTGGAGTCTGCCATGTAAGGGCTTCTCTGGGGAGCTGTTTCATCTTAGCTGGTTTCAAGGGAAAGTCACTGGTGTCAGTACAGTGGACAGGCTATTATTCCAAGGCAAATTCTTTAAGCTTCTGACACAGCTCACTTCATAAACATGGGTGAAGTCTCTTTTCCCTTCCACCTTGAGAGCATAGGGGACATAAGCAGCTTAGCATCCAAAATGTGGTCCATGAGTCTCATTTCATGGCCATCTGGTTCAGCTACAATGAGATAATGTATATTTATAAGTGCAAGATTTTATGTATTTCAGTTCTGGCTGGCACACAAAAGAAGAAAATCTGCTTCCTACTTTTTAATTTCTAGTGATATTAGAGCTGCCATAATTTCGTGGATTTAAAAACAAAGCAACCTTTAAAATCCTATTCTGATATTAGACCTTTTAATACTCCCTTTCAAAACCACAGATTCTTTTCTACACCATAGATTGTCCCCTTATTGACACAATAGTCAAAGATATATATTATTATACATATGACATGTATATGTCTGTATTATTTCTAGGTGTACACACATAGAGTATATAAGTACACACACAAGTATATATAGACATTTTAATTACATACAGTCTTGGGGTGAAAGGCAACTTTTCAGTGGATCTACTACATTAGGTTTCTTAATTTGTACTTCTAAACTGTTATTGATAAAGTGAGAATCTATCAGGAGAAGAAAAGTAAAGACATTACAAGTATAAATTCATACAAATAAATCAATGAGTAGCTTCTGTCAGAACTAATTTATAAGAAAGCAGTTTTCTACTTATAAACACTGCTATCACTTGCACATCAATGTTTTGTAAAACTTCAGATATTTAGTTTTAAAATAGAAATTCAATTTTTCCATGAAATCAAAATATGACATTTATAACATTCTCACTTCTGTTTTTTGTAGTAATTGCTTTAAAGTCTGCGGAGAAAAACACAAAACAATATTCTTTAATTCAGAGAAAAACCAATGTCTTTTTCAGTTTTAGCATACAATATATACTAATCACGTTTTGACATTTAAATGGCACAAATGATTGGTAATTGAATGGACTTCAAACTTTCTAGAATCGGGGTGTGGCTTCTCTGCAGCCTCAGTTGCCTATCTATTCCACGACGTGGAGACTGTTCTTTTTATTGCAAAGGTAATCCCCTCTACCATTTTCTTTTTTAAGTATATTTGAGTTAAAATAACTATTTAGAAGAGGTTTTAACCACACATACACTCAGACACAATGTCATCCTCTTTTACTGACTGAGTGCACATTAACAGCTGCCAAAGGGAATCAGCACAAGCTCCCTGCATCCAGTAGCATCAGCAATGGCAACTTCTGGGTAGTGATGAAGTCTTGTCTAATAGTGTCTTGTAGTCATTCTTAGGATACTGCTTTAATTCCAACAATTTGTTCTATGAGACTCAGTATTCTAAGCTCCTTTTGGAGTTGTCTCCCATGTGCATATTTGAATTTTAATATATACCCTAGCCTTCTGGAATAAGAGTGCCCCCCCCAACAGCACTAGTGTGAGTCTTCACACTTCTGTCCTTTAAAGCTAGGCTTAAAGTCTTATTCTTGGGTGTGTGGGAGGTCTTCTGTTTATTTTCTCATAATTATTAAAAATTTAAAGTTCAGCATAGAGATAGAAACAAAGACAGTGGGGTTGGGCTTTACACTGGAATTATTTTAATGAGGCTCCTTAGTTTATTTTTATTGAATATAAGCATCATTAACATTTCAAATGGTTCCTTAGATTTTAAGCCTAGTATTTTCTTAGTAGGTGACAAGTCTGGGGGTCAGCCTCCCAAGGACTAGATTCCTGTGGGGTCAAATCTGCATAAATGCTTTTCCTGGGTATCTCAGAAGACTCTGTTTGCCCTCTCTTCCTGCCCCTCACTGTCTTCATCCTTCCTCCCCTCCTCTCTGTTCTTTCACTGTCCAGTCCTTGACACACCTTTACTGACTTGGCAGTGAACTTTATAGGCATGCAGTAGTCAGGCAATCTCGGAAGTGAGGTATTCCATCTTCTCTTCTTCAGGAGAGTATCTGTGGCAGTGAATTCTGGCTTCACTAGTGCTGCACTCCCAACTTGTAGGATTCAGGAGTCACAAAGGCCGTGTCTATCTGAATTAGATAATATGTTTCTGTTTGAATCCTGAACTGAGGACAGTTTACAAAAGTGATATGTAGGCTAAAGAATAAGGCAGAACCTCAATTTGACATGGGATACTAAAATACTTTAAATGTAAGTATATACAGTAAAGTGGCGGAGTGCTATACATGCAAATAGAATGCTCCATGTATTTTCCTACCTAGAATTTTGAAAACATGTATCTAAACTAAAAATTTCATCATGGATAAATCCAATTCACTATTGAAAGGATATAAGAAGTGATGTCTTTATAGGCTTCCGAGGCTGAAGGATATAAAAGAAGGAAAAATAAGACACCAAAAAACTTTATATTCCATATAAAATATAGATAAACTTGTATGTTATTGAGGAGAGGGCCCAACACACACACACACTCACAGACACACACACACACACACATGCACATACACATACACACACGAACATACACACATATGCATACAAGTGTGTACAGAAAGAGAGGGGGGGGGGAGGAAGAGAGCTGCCAAGCATAATATTGAAAATATAATCCAAAAGGAGCTTCTTAAAATGTGATTTGATTTCCCAATAACACTCCACTTCCAGAGTGTGAGAGGACAATTGCATGCATTAGTTTGAGGTTCAAAGTTGACATGACAAGAAATATTCAAAGGATAGTGACAAGGCTACCTGAAGCTGTGTGCTAGACATGTCCCAGGGGCTCTGTGAAGGGAAGATGATTGCTGGAGCAGAGAGAAGACCTTCTCTGAATGTCTGGACCCCAGGGCACAACCATGAATGTTATCTTCCAGGCACATCTAAGAAAGGACTGCTTCTGAATGAGACTGGAACCTCCATGATTACTAAATGTGGGACTGTTTTATTTCTTGGCCTCTTCCTGAATATCAACCATGATGGAATATCTTCCTCGTAAACGCCAGATTCTACACCAATTTGGCTATTGGCAGTGATCTACAAGGACATGGTGGCTGGAGAAAACACATATGGAGACCAAGAGATAGCAACCTGCTCCATTGTTAGCAAGAAGGCAGCACAGTTTGTCTTTAGGAAAAGAAGCACTGCACTTGCCATCCATGAAGATCTAAGGCTATCTGCCATGGCCAGAAACAACTCCAGCCTCCCTCAGTCCATCTTAGGTTGACACCAATACCAAGGAGGCCAAGAACTGCAAAGCTGTGTCTGCAGGTGACAGCCCAGCATCTTACAAGGTATACAGCTCATCAAAGTCCTGGCTACTTACTCAGGAGAAATTCGAAGGATTCCAGAGTATATCAAGAGAAAAACAACAAAAATGACAGACTTGAAGTTGTAAAACCATGATAAGTTCCACCAGTTGGTAAAGGTCTGTGCTATCATGCTATGTGCACATGCACTTTAGTAATGTATGCATTATTCTTTTGCCAATGAGCTATAACTTGATAACTTAAGTGCCATTATTTATAAATATTTTACAAAGTGATTTTTAACCCAAATGTGCTATTCTTTCACATCGGCATGCAATATAGTTCTTTTATCTACTATTCCAGAATTGGCACTTGTTACTATTTTTATTAGTATTTTAATATATATGTATACACACACACACACACATACACACATACACATACACACACATCGTGGATATTCTTTCTTATAAATAACCAATAATTTAATAGTTGGAATCCTTATATGATTTTTGTCACTTCAGCCGTTTCCTAGTGTTCAAAAATCATTATCTTAGGGTCTCTTCTTTGCACTCATCATGTCTAAAAACTATGCTTTTGGTAAGTGGGTAATGTATTTTTAAAGACATTCTTAAGGAAAAGAAAGAAAACAAAGCAGCCTTTCCTCCCCAGCACTCACTGGCTCTACTGCATTCATAGCGTACATATGGTACAAAAGTCTCTTTTCACATAAGCATTTGACACTGATAATTAAGCCCATTTTAACAAACATGATGGGATTTTTTTTCCTTAAAATTGTTTTCTCATTTTCATTTGTGAAAGCATGCCATTCATTCTCAGAAGATAGGTAAATATCAAACTGAATCACAAACGTTTAGACTTATTAACAGAGATCTTGAAGCCATCTTTTTATCACAGTACACTGTTGGGATATTTGAGGAGATTTACATTTCTACTTAAGTCAATAGAGACAACTTATTATGTGAATTAGTAGTCATACCCCAATATGAATATAACTTTTCTTCCATGAGAGCCATTTTTTTCTAAAGCATTTTGGAAGTAAGTTAAATATTAAAATTCATGGCCAGATTTTTTTCATAAGTCTGTCAACATTTCTTTACCTTAAAAGTCAACCATGAGACAAAAAGAAGAAAATCTAGACAAAGAACTACTGAGCAAAAGATTGTGAGGAGGAAACTGAGATCATAGCTCTTGTCTGCACCAGAAAATTGACCACAAGCGACAAGCACCAACCACCACATGCATTCCAAGGCCACATAGCAAATAAGTCAGCAATGTCTGTAAGATATATACAGTCATCGGTACCCATGAGCTTTGCAACTTTACCTTGGTGAGAACACACTTTCTTGGTTTGCTAGAGCACACCTGCCCTACACCCACACCATGGCTTGAACTAAGGAAAAGATTGAGAAGACTAAAGAAGAAAATGCACTCGATTTGCACACAAATCAGATAATGTCACAACAATGATGAATAACTACTAAGAAGCTTCTGGAAATATGTACATCTAGTTTCTTTGTTTCCTCTTCAGGAAACAAATGTAACATAAAAAGGCATCTGCTGAGAAAGGGCGGGCAGACAGACCTTCCTTGCCCACAGGAGCGCTGGGTTCTTTGTCTTACTCTCAGCTCTCAGAGTCTCAGGTTGCCTCTCTCTGGCCAGGCAACAGCCAGGGCTGTTTGCCTTGCCTCACATGGTTTTGGAGGATTGAGGACAGGTGTCTAGTCTGAGAGTGTGAAATAAAAGCAGAACTTAATAATTTTTAACTTCATGTTACTGTGTTTCCTGGGCAGGTGGGCTTAGGGGAAGACAGGGCTGACTTAGCTAGTTGGCTTTCCTTCGCCTTACATCAACACTGATCTAGACGGGCTGTGACTCAGACATGGCTGGAAATCTCTTCCAAAGTAGTCAATTCTGTTCCTATAAATCCATGTTTATGAACCTTTTCCCCTGAAAATGGTCAAGCCACATCCTCCTCCTACATCAACTTATTTGAGGTCCAGGAGCTGGGAATAGAGAGATGAGCTGACTATTAGAAAATTATAAATATACCAAATATTAAAATTAATCTAAAATAGTTTTACATATTTCTACATTCATAAATAAAATTCATAAGTATTACTCTGTGACATATATTTTATACCACATTATTCACTCTTGGACCTATACATTCCTAATTCTGACAAATTTACTCCTTATTTTCTGTCTGAAAGAAATAAATTATGTTAGAAAGAGAACTTATTAAGCATGTGATACTAATAAAATAATCTGCACTATCTTATTAAAAATGATGATCTGACATTAGCTGGCAGGTACAAATGGAGTAAATTAAGTATTGCTACTAAGATCAAAGCAGAGTTCAAATATATAATCTGACTTTTTTGTCAATAAAAATCAGTGATCTTGCTATTTTCAGAGGAAATAGCTTTCTATTTCTTAGGATAGTACACTTCTTTATAAATTTAGCCTGTACCAAAAGCAGTACTTCATTTTATTTTTATGTTTGAATGATAATTACATCTTTCTCTTTTGTTTCTTTCTTCCAAACACTCCAATATACCCCTTTGCAATCCCCTGAAAATTTATGGCCTCTTTTATCATTAATTATTATTGCATGCAAATATATATATATGTGTGTGTGTGTGTGTGTATGTGTGAGTATGTATGTGTATGTATTATATATATAATATTCCTAAATAACCTGTTCAGACCATATGTATAATGTTACCTATATGAATGTGATGTTCTCAAAGATATACAATGGTTTTTGATAGCACAGCTGAATGGCATGTTCACAAACTTCCTATTTGCTTATTCAAAACTGAAGAAAACATTCATTAAGTTTATGGGAAATTTGAGTTTCTTTTATTTCCTCATAGTAATTATTGAACATGTATGTGTATGTGTGTGTGCACGAGTGTGTGTGTGTGTGCGTGTGTGTGTGTGTTTACTTAAGCGTGTGAATATAATCAATTGTACTCAGAACACAAGTACTCTGGATCTGGCATCCACGAGCTGGTGATCTCACAGATAAACACAGACATGAAGTTATATTTTCTTTGGCCCATGGTGTTTTAAATATAAGAATATTTCAGGCAAAAGTCTGTTTTTTTTTTTTAATTTGTTTTGGGAAATCAGGCGACAGGTGGGCATTCCCACATAGCAGCAGTTGGTTAGCGTGAAGAGGAGTTCTCCTGTTCCACACAGTACAATGCACACACTCTGGCGTGCTGTGGCCCCACTCCATTGCATTCTTCACTAACTACGTCACTCACTGCATGACCTGCCAGGCCCCAGGCTCTTGGAAGCATTTAAGTTTCCTTCCTTTCTTCTGGACATTTGAGGCAACTCAAAGGGGACAATCTGAATGAGTGAAGGGTCCGGCCATGGAGCCTGGACATCAAGGACAAGTGAGATCAACATTCCACACGAAGGGGGCAGAAGGTGTGTGTGGTTGATTCAGCTTGACCAGAAATGAGGCTCCATCACAGAGAAATACCATATCCACAATAGGTGCAGTGAGAGGAACTGGTCTCAGAGGTACCAAGCAGTAGTATTTATAACTAAGCAAGAAGGAAGTTCAGCCTGAAGGTTGGCAGCAATGGAGAGTGGAGGGTGCAGAAAGACAGAGTTGCTTTGAAAGACAAAGCAACTGGCCTTGAAGAACACTTCCCATAATCTATTTGTTCTAAGGTAAATGGTTTTTCAGACTTTAGAATATTAGCCAGTCCAGTTTCACAAATGAGGTAATATTCAGACTACTGGAAATTAAATACATTTTTTTATTCTCCTAATTTTTATTCAATTATAATTTGCCTCTTCAGAAGATTCCTTAACCTTAAACATCTTCACTAAGCATTAAAAACTCCCCTGAATGTGGGTCCCTTAGCAATTCATTTATGTTGCTATACTGGCCACTTATGAATAACATGAACACTTTCTTCTGATTACAGAAGGTTAAAGATATTATCATCAGTGTGGGGGGTTCTGCTGCTCTCTGTGCTAGCACATATACTAATCTGTAAGACTCATAATTCCAGGTAATTGGTCACCATTGCTTAGCTATTAGAACCCAGAGAAAAACCCATCCTAGAGGATGATGCTAGACATCCTTATGTGACATCAAAGGGTGGCTTGTGGCCAATACCCGGGAGCTGTCCTTAAGCCACACAACACTTTGATATATCAGATTTGGTGCTATATTCAACTATGGCATACCACACAGAGCACACCCAGTCTCTCATGAGGTATAAATTCCATCTGTATTAGATGTGTTTTATTTTGTTGAGGCTACTTTCTGAAGGCCAGAAGCAATATTGAGTGAGCCTATACTTCTGAGCAAGTCTCAGGAAAGTATTGGTCTTGACTCACAGTCTGGTTCAAGGACTGACTTCATCTATGTGTGATTCAGAAGCATACAGCCTAGGGAAGATTTTATTTCAAGATTTATAGATATTTTAACCTACATATTAATTAAAATGCCTTCTCCCTGAATTGAAATATTGCAGTATCAACACATTATCTAATAAAACAATTTATACACAAAGAAGATTTTATTCTCTCATTTCAGAAAATCCGCCTCTAAATTTTAATGACTTGACTGGATGTTGGCCAGTGAGACTCTCATTGCACAGATATCATAAATCCAAATCTTTGAAAGATGATTTCACTAGATGCAGATGGTATCTATCCCCACGATCTCAGCTCACGGGGCTTCCTCGGGAAGTGAAAACAATTGTTCATGGGACTTACCACTTAGTATATTCACACTAATATGTGTATGAAATCTACTACCCAACTAAAAATAAAACAATGGTAAATTCTAGTTTTCCTACATGGAAAAAACCCAAGCTTATCATATTCTGTGTTTCTCAATAAAAAGCAATGAAAGAGTAAGAATGAGACACAAAGCACACTAAAAGATTTATAATCTTTAAATCTATATGTAGATTGTACAATTATGATGTGAAATATCTTACTATTAGTGATGATTTTCAGAAATAAATCATCTTTAAACTGAGTTGTCTTAATTATTATCATTTAAATCTGATGCTCACTTCAAAAAACAGAATATTTACATTTGAGTGCTAACATGAAAGTTGCCTTGCAGAAAGGGAAGAGCCTGGTGTTAGATGCTCAAAGAGACCTCTGTAGAATGATATATTTATTTCCATCAAAAAGCATAGCCCTTACTTTTCTAAGGCATCATTGCTCCTTGAGACAAGTTTTAACAATAGGAACAAGACCTTCTTTAGATGTAACATCTTTGTACTGTGTTTTGTATTTCCAGTATCCTTATTTCTTATCTCCAAATTGCAACACTCTGAAATCTGAATCCTGTGTGAAAACAGAGCTGGATGGTTTCACTTGTGTTCATATTATATCATGGTTTAACATACTACATGTATGGTTTTCAGTTACTTATCAATGGATGGACTCTTGGTTTGTTTCCAGATTTTGACTATTATGAAGCTCTGTGTTTCCATATGTGTTTGGATATTTGTCTTTATTTCTCTTTTTTATACTTGGGACTGTAGCTGCTTAGCTATTGCACTGTTTTTCTATGTTTGGTCCATGCTACAACATGTACAATCCTAGAAACAGTCATGAAAGAATGAACAATTTGAGTGATCTAAAGATGACTGCAACAAAGGACTATCAACTGTATGATTCATTTAAAGTAGATGCCAAGAACAAATAAAATATACATATAAGGAATAAGTTGATGGTTTCATGGGCAGAGGGGTTGAGAAATGGGGAGTAATTACTAATAAGCAAGGATTTCTTTCTGAAGTGATGGAGGCATAAAACTGGTTATGGTGATGACTGTAGAAAACAGTGATGTGGATCCAGAATGGATTTCTATATTACTATAAATATGAATTATAAATCAATATACTTACTTGGTTAGAAATGAAATTCTCCAAAATTTCTAATAAAATAAAAGTGGACTTCATCAGAAAGTGTTATCATCATTTTCTTCACCTGATTATTGCTTCAAATTAAAATTCATAGCATGTTTATAGAAACTCTAAGAATCTTTTCTTACATCAGTGATGGTTTGCCCTGAACTAAGCTTGGCTTTAGTTGTTTGAGAAACTGGTGCCTTTGACCAAACAACATTCTTCCCATTTATTGTTCTCTTAGCTCTATAAGCTCTGATTAAGATGGCAGGAGCTACTGACATCCAGTGGATATATCTACAGTATCTGTCGGCTTATCAGCGCCTCTACTTGAAAGCAAACTACTCAAGGACAGGGTAATTTTGGATGGGTCCCCAACAGTCACAGTTCCTTGAACACAGTGGATGAGTGGACTTACTTGATTTTAAAAATAAGTTGACACATTTACCTTTACATTTTTCTTCCACATTTAGAATGAATAGTGTATATGTGGAAATAAAAAAAAAAAAACCCTCATTCATTCTCCAAAACCATTTATCACATCATCGCCTTAGATTTATACTAGTGAATAGAGAGGTCACCTGACACAAGTTGAGGAAGATGCAGGGAGAGAAGTCAGTGTATCTATAAAAGGATGAGACCAACTACCTCAGTGCATGAGGGATCATAATAACGGCAATAAATCATTTGTGATATATTCAAACAACATTTACTTTTGGCACATAACTTTGTGCCAAGAATTGATCTTGCATTTCCTTTATTTATGATAAAACAAAAGTGACATTATACTTTGTCATGAATGAATACCTTAAGTGATACTTTAAAAAATATATACACTGTTCACAAAGCAACTCTTTTCTGATTTATGGTTATAAATGCTGTTCTGAGCGTGCATGGATGGCAGATCCATAAGAGTTGTGATCAGCGGCCATATGACTTAGGATTAATTTATTCCTCATTAGATTAGAAATCTTAATAATGTTATTCATCTTATTTTCTCAATAAATACTATGTTTTTATCTTTGCAAATATCCATTCTGACATGGATAAAATGAAATCCAGGTGATAGGCTACGTGGCAGAGGATCTGGAACACAACATATTGTATTTACCGGTGTTGTGCAAGGAGACTGTTCTTCTGGAGTTCTAAAAGAGTTTTGTTCTCAGCTTCTTTTTCCTATTAAATATTTGAAACCACATACTTCAGTTTTTCGGTTTTTATTCTTTTTTGTTGTCAGATACTCCACTATCATTACATGCACAGGGCCAAGGTGTGTGTGTGTGTGTGTGTGTGTGTGTGTGTGTGTGTATGCATCTGTGTGCATAGAGGTGAAGCATTGAACCACATCTTCTATATAATCCCGAAGTGATATTAAAAACATAGTAACCCCGGGTATGATTGAATACTATTGTTACTAAAATGGAAATGTTTATGGGATTTCCACACTAATTCATAGACTGTGCCCCACAACTGTTGAATTTATATTAAGGTTATGAAGAATGAATAAATGTATTTTCTGGTCTTCAGGGCATATCTTACACAAGACCAGATACTTCCAGAAAATTCTGGGATTCAGTTAAATCAACGGGATGCAGAAGGCCCCATTCCTTGGAGCTCTGAGGCCTTTGTGGCATTTCCATCTTATGTTCCATGTTGGCGGTGATTGGCCTTCTGCCCCCTGTGCCTCAGGAGATGCGTGGCTTATATCTAGTGCACAGGTTCACTTGTGTTTTTGTTATTTGTGTTACGTTGAACAAGTCTAGGATGACTTTGGAAACTGATTTTGATATCTAGTTAACAAAGAAAGTTGTCTAAAGATGACTTAAAACTAGAGAGCAAAAGAAGAAATGAGTGAATGGATAATTCTTGGGCTTTACCAGTCCCACTAGAGCAGATCCTTTTTGATTTGGCATATACATTTAATTTTTATTAAATAAAGTAACCTCAAAATTCATACAAGCTTGGAACTCTGGATGAGATTGTTGAAGCTCTTCCTGCTTTGGTACACCTTATGATGTGTTAAGGCATATTTTTGATCTGTCGACTCAAAAAGGAAAGAAAAATGAAAGCTCTCTCAGTGGTAAAATTACACAAGAGACTTATTTGTTCCCCTGTTTTTTTTAAAAAGGAATTAAAATCAATAAATAGAATTTAACAGTTGTTAAATGACTATGATCTTGAAAGAAAGTTTACTTGAAACAGAAAGACATTCATGTAAAAAACATGTAGAGGAATAAGAATAGAGAAGGAGAAATAGAAAAGAAGATATATAAAGGAAAGTCGATATGATTGTAGAGTTTTTAAAACATGAGATTTTTCAAATAATTTTTATTGATTATAATGTTTTATATTTGTTATATGTGAAACCAGGACTCACTTATATTTGATTCAGGTGTTTGATATTGTTAGAAATTATTAAATACATTTATCCGCTATTTTTTAATACTTACATTAAACACTATTTTTAAAAACCAATTCACTTTTAATGGTTGGTGTTTAAAAGCTGAATAATGGAAATATTTAATTAGGATTAATTAATAAATAAGAATTATTATATATGGTTAAAACTTACTATGATTTAATTAAAGGAACATATATCTCTTTAGTTCAGTCCAAACTTTAATGCTTTTACCACGTACTCAAGCTGAGCCTGTGTTTTAAAATTTCCTTATAAACCATGTTCTCAAATGATTCTGGCTTTTGAAGTAATCACTATTCAAGCTCCGAGGAGCTGAGGAGCCAAAAAGCATTGTTTTCGTTTTTGCTGCTTTTAAAACCAGTTTGTTTTCCTGGAACCAGTCTGCCAAAGTCTTTTTGCAGTTCAGTAGTTAAGTGAGAAACAGATTTGCCATTAAAATGCACAGTCGTGCCGTCTGCATAAAGATGTATAGAGCAGTAATGACATATCCATGTTAAATCATTAATAAAGAGAGAAAGGAGGAGCAGGCCCCGTGACTGACACTGTTGCTTAATAGCTGGGAGGAGAAGGGGAGGAGGAGACAGCCTTGTGAACAGTAACAGATTGATGTCTGTCGGAGCCGTTTCTTATCTTTGACAGCACTTGGCCTGCAGCCGATGCTCTCTACCTTCTGTAGTTGGAGCCATGGTTCACTAGGCCAAAGCAGTTTGAGAAATTAATAAAAAAATTACTTAATTATGAAGCCCCTTCAATAATGCATTCAGTATTTTGGGGTTATCATAAAGCAACATATGAAGCCCTGGCTAATTCCTTAAAGGCTTTCCGATGTGGGATCCATGTGTTTTTCTCTAAGTGGCATTTTTGAACCTACCAAATACTTATTTACAACCGTGGATACAAATGGACTGTATTGTCTATCTTCTTACTTCATTTTTCACTTTAGAGGTAGAGTATCCAGGAATGCTAAAGCAAGATGCAAGTTAAATAATTGGTACATAATGTAATTTTTAAATTTAGAAAACCTCCTTGAAAAGGAAACAGAAGAGATGTGTGAGTTCTACTCCTGGGTAAGGTCGCAGCACTTGATGCTCTCTTTGCTGGTGTCAGCACTGTTAAACAATATTCATTTCTACATAAGGTTTGAATGCCAGATTCGGTTGCAGATAGGATTTTCTTAGCCCTTAGAAACTAAGGGATTAAAAGGAACTCTCAGTCTGAAGGAAAAAGAATGTAACTCTGGCATCAAGTGTATATGAAAGAGTTGATAACTAATTTTTACTAAATTGTAGCAGTACCCAATTAAACTACGAAAATCGATCCCAGTGCATGCTTCCTGCTACCTTTCCCAAGGTTCTGGGTTCCTGAATGAAAGACACACACACAGCCTTTATGTCTTGATATGCCTTAAACAGCTCAATGACTGGGCCACTTCTTAACCTCCTCGTGGCTAATGTATCTCCCTCCGATATTCCCAGTTCATTACTTACTAAAATCTATATTTCACGCTCTGAGGACCTTTCTTCCCTAGCTCCTACATGTCACCTAAGCTCTCAGTCCTGCACCTTCTCAGGCTCAGCATCTCCTTTCCTCCACCTTCCCCCAGACTGGTGAATCTCCTTTTCCTTCCTCCTTCCTCAGTCCCTTGCCCAGAAATCCAAAAGTACCACCTCTGTCTGTCCTGCCCAGTCATTGCCTGACAGCAAGATTCTTTACCAATTAAAACCACCTGGGTTCATTTCTGGGTCTTCAATTCTGTTCCATTGATCTACCTGCCTGTCACTGTACCAATATCATGTAGTTTTTAACACTGGTGCTCTGTAGTACTGCTTGAGGTCTGGGATAATGATTCCCCTGAAAGTTCTTTTACTGTTGAGAATAGTTTTAGCTATCCTGGGTTTTTTGTTATTCCAGATGAATTTGAGAATTGCTCTTTCTTTTTTTTTTATTCGATATATTTTTTATTTACATTTCAAATGATTTCCCCTTTTCTGGCCCCCCACTCCCCGAAAGTCCCATAAGCCCCCTTCCCTCCCGATGTTCTCCCACCCACTCCTTCCCAATCCCTGTTCTGGTTTTGCCCTATCCTGCTTCACTGAGTCTTTCCAGAACAAGGGGGCACTCCTCCATTCTTCTTGTACCTCATTTGATGTGTAGATTATGTTTTGGGTATTCCAGTTTTCTAGGTTAATATCCACTTATTAGTGAGTGCATACCATGATTGATCTTTTGAGATTGGGTTACCTCACTTAGTATGATGTTCTCCAGCTCCATCCATTTGTCTAAGAATTTCATGAATTCATTGTTTCTAATGGCTGAATAGTACTCCATTGTGTATATATACCAAATTTTTTGCATCCACTCTTCTGTTGATGGCTACCTGGGTTCTTTCCAGCTTCTGGTTAAATAGGGCTGCTATGAACATAGTGGAGCATGTATCCTTATTACATGCTGGGGAATCTTCTGGGTATATGGCCAGGAGTGGTATAGCAGGATCTTCTGGAAGTGAGGTGCCCAGTTTTCGGAGGAACCGCCAGACTGATTTCCAGAGTGGTTGTACCAATTTGCAACCCCACCAGCAGTGGAGGAGTATTCCTCTTTCTCCACATCCTTGCCAACACCTGCTGTCTCCTGAATTTTTAGCCATTCTGACTGGTGTAAGGTGAAATCTCAGGGTTGTTTTGATTTGCATTTCCCTAATGACTAATGAAGTTGAGCATTTTTTAAGATGCTTCTCAGCCATCCGAAGTTCTTCAGGTGATAAATTCTTTTTTTAACTCTGTACCCCAATTTTAATAGGGTTATTTGGTTTTCTGGAGTCTAACTTCTTGAGTTCTTTATATATATTGGATATTAGCCCTCTATCTGATATAGGGTTGCTGAAGATCTTTTCCCAATTTGTTGGTTGCCAATTTGTCCTTTTGATGGTGTCCTTTTCCTTACAGAAACTTTGTAATTTTATGAGGTCCCATTTGTCAATTCTTGATCTTAGAGCATACGCTATTGGTCCAAGAACACATAAAAATGATCATCCACCATGATCAAGTAGGCTTTATACCAGGGATGCAGGGTTGGTTCTCAATATACAGAAATCCATCAATGCAATCCACTACATAAACAAACTCAAAGAAAAAAAACCACATGGTCATTTCATTGGATGCTGAAAAAGCATTTGACAAAATTCAGCATCCTTTCATGCTTAAAGTCTTGGAACAAACAGGAATTCAAGGCCCATACCTAAACACAGTAAAAGCAATATACAGCAAACTGGTAGCCAGCATCTAACTAAATGGAGAGAAACTTGAGGCAATCCTACTAAAATCAGGGACTAGACAGAGTTGCCCACTTTCTCCTTATCTTTTCAATATTGTACCTGATGTACTAGCTTGGGCAATTAGACAACATAAGGAGGTCAAAGGGATACAAATTGGAAAGGAAGAAGTCAAACTATCATTATTTGCAGATGATATGATAGTCTACCTAAGTGACCCAAAAAACTCCACTAGAGAACTCCTACAGCTGATAAACAACTTCAGCAAAGTGGCAGGTTATAAAAATCAACTCAAGCAAATCAGTAGCCTTCCTATACTCAAAGGATAAGCAGGCTGAGAAAGAAATTAGGGAAATGACACCCTTCACAATAGCCACAAACAGTATAAAGTACCTTGGGGTGACTCTTACCAAACATGTGAAAGATTTGCATGACAAAAACTTCAAGACTCTAAAGAAGGAAATGGAAGAAGACCTCAAAAAATGGAAAAACCTCCCATGCTCATGGATCGGTAGAATCAATATAGTTAAAATGGCCATTTTGCCAAAAACAATATACATATTCAATGCAATGCCGATCAAAATCCCAACTCAATTCTTCAGAGAGTTAGAAAGAGCAATTCTCACATTCATCTGGAATACCAAAAAACCCAGGATAACTAAAACTATTCTCAAGAACAAAAGAAATTCTGGGGGAATCAGTATCCCTGACCTCATGCAATACTACAGAGCAATAGTGTTAAGAACTGCATGGTATTGGTACAGTGACAGGCAGGCGGATCAGTGGAACAGGATTGAAGATCCAGAAATGAACCCACACACCTATGGCCACTTGATCCTCGACAAAGGGGCTGAAAACATCCAATGGGAAAAAGATAGCCTTTTCAACAAATGGTGCTGGTTCAACTGGAGGTCAGCATGCAGAAGAATGCGAATTGATCCATCCTTGTCTCCTTGTACTAAGCTCAAATCTAAATGGATCAAGGACCTCCACATAAAGTCAGATACTCTGAAGCTAATAGAAAAGAAACTGGGGAAGACCCTTGAGGACATCGGTACAGGGGGAAAGTTTCTGAACAGAATTGCTCTTTCTAAGTCTGTGAAGAATTGAGTTGGGATTTTGAAGGGGATTGAATTGAATCTGTATATTGCTTTTGGCAAGATGGCCATTTTAACTATATTAATCCTGCTAATCCATGAGCATGGGAGATCTTTCTATCTTCTGAGGTCTTCTTCAATTTCTTTCTTCAAAGACTTGAAGTTTTTGACATACAGATCTTTCACTTGTTTAGTTAATGCCACACCAAGATACTTTATATTGTTTGTGGCTATTGTGAAGGGTATCATTTCCCTAATTTCTTTTTCAGTCTATTTAGCTTTTGAGTATAGAAAGGCTACTGATTTGCTTGAGTTAATTTTATATTCAGCCGCTTTGCTGAAGTTGTTTATCTTCAAGTTGTAGGAGTTCTCTGGTAGAAATTTTTGGGTCGCTTAAGTATACTATCATATCATGTCCAATAGTGATAATTTGACTTCTTCCTTTTCAATTTGTATCCCTTTGACCTCCTTTTGTTATCTAATTACTCAAGTTAGAACTTCAAGTACTATGTTGAATAGATATGGAGAGAGAGGGCAGCCTTATCTAGTCCCTGATTTTAGTGGGATTGCTTCAAGTTTCTCTCCATTTAGTTTGATGTTGGCTACTGGTTTGCTGTATATCGCTTTTACTGTGTTTAGATATGGGCCTTGAATTCCTGTTCTTTCCAAGACTTTTTTTTAAGTAATTTTTTTTTTTTACTTTTTTTAATTCGATATATTTTTTATTTACATTTCAAATGATTTCCCTTTTTCTAGACCCCCACTCCCCGAAAGTTCCATCAGACCCCTTCCCTCCCCCTTTTTCCCACCCAACCCTTCCTACTTCCCTGTTCTGGTTTTGTCCTATACTGCTTCACTGAGTCTTTCCAGAACAAGGGGCCACTCCAGGGATGTTAAATTTTGTCAAATGCTTTTTCAGCAGCTAATGAAATGACCATGTGTTTTTTTTTTCTTTGAGTTTGTTTATGTAGTGGATTACATTGATCGATTCCCATATATTGAACCATCCCTGCATCCCTGGGATGAAGCCTACTTGATCATGGTGAATGATCATTTTGATGTGTTCTTGGATTCAGTTGTCAAGGATTTTATTAAGTATAAATAACCAGGTTTTCTTTCTTACCCAGAGGAACCAAACTATGTGCCTGGAGCTGTGCTTGGCACCTGGAGGTAGAGAGGATTAAAACAAGCCTCATTCCTAAACTTCACAGAACTTTCAGTAGGAACATTAAATAGAAGAATAATAAAGTACAGGAACCAGAACTACCTGAAGTTATCTGAAGAGTGGTGCAAAGAGCCAAGAGCATAGATTACAAATTAAGGCTTCATGGAAGCCCTCTGGGATAACTGGTGCTTGAGAGCAGATGTCTAGTGGAAGAAGAGTTAGTTAACAGCGTGCTGAGATCCAGTTGAGCATGCCAAAAGTACAATTCAAGAGAAACTGTATGTACAAAGGCCCTGGGCATTCTGAAGGGACCAATGTCATCCTCTTAAGAGAAATGTAAAAAACTGTTAGAACCTGAAGCAAAGGCCACATCTTGAAGAAGCTTGTAACAATGCAATACAGTGTTCAGTTGTTGCATAGAGATCATTCTAAGAAACATCCCAAGAGACTTAACGATGCTTTTTACTTCTGTGATGAAAAGAAATTTAATTAAGTATAATAAATTTTAATTATATTTAGTATATAGTAAATATTAAGTATATTTAAATAAGTATATTTAATTGAAAGACTTTAGACATTGTGTTGAACTAACATCATTCTTAGTAAGCACTATGTATTGATGACTTTTCTTATTGCTGTGACAAAATACCAAATGGGTCAGCAAGATAGCTCAGGTTCAGGAAGGTTCAGGATGCCAGATACCAGGTCAGATCCCCAGAGATCAATGATGGAAGGGAACAACTTCAGGTTTTCTCTGATTCCATAGGAGCATGCATACATACAGAAGGATGCACAACAAATAAATATACATTGTTGACCTTTTAAAAATATTCTAACATCTTCAGTAAGGAATATAGCATGCCCATCATGGTGCCCAAGGCATGACCACAGGGATCTAACATAACTCCCTCACATTGTATTCACAAGAGGAATGCAGTGACTGATACATATTGGTCCTTACCTGCTTTCTCCTTTATTCCTTTTTATTTAATCCTGGCCTCTAACCCATGGGCATTGGCACCAGGTTCAGTTAACTGAAGAGGGTCTTCCCTCTTCAGTTAAACCTTGAAAGTGTCTACTTGGTGATTCTAAATCCAATCAGTAGACAATGACGGTTTGTCACCATACCCTCTAAAGAAGATGTTGCTTGCTTATAGCATGGAGAATGTTAGGAAAGTTTTCTGGACATCATGAAGATGGTAAATGATATCAGTAAAGAATGAGACTCCATGGCTTTAAAGCCTGACAGTAAGTTACTGTTTCCAGATAAAAACAAAGCATCAAATCATTAGTTTTTAGATATGAATCGTTCTAACCCAGGGAATCTCGTTTTGGTTACAGTTATTTTAGTTTACTGAAGGCATCATTATTTTAGAGCTTCTGTGAATTTTTGTGATTTTTATATTTTGAAAGACCAAGTCCCTACTATCCCAGAGGTAGGATGAGGGGAGCTGTGCAGGGGTATTGGAAGATGTTGGGCAGGCAGAAGCTTGGGTCTCATCCTGCCTAATCTGTGTTTGCAGTGCATCAATTTCTTCAAGGTGGTTATGTCTTCATTAAAGTTTGAGAAGTGCTACTTTAGCCCCCTTGGTGAAATGAATTAAAATAATTTATAAATTGGGCATTTAGACTAAGTTTGAAATTAGTTTTCCTGTAGTTAATTATCATTTTAATGTTAAAATGTCCTTAACACTTTCATAAATTCAAAGTTAATTATTGTTATGGAAAATGTTTCACTAGGAAACAATTACTCTAGGCACAGTGCCAAAAGTTTCAAGGTTTATATTTTACTCAAAACACAACAAAATATTTTGAACATATACATATTTCCTTGTAGGGCAGAAATAACCATGTGAAATATCAATTATTGATTACTATAATTTTTGAACAAACTACATTATTAATAGTTAAATGAAAGCAATCATTCAGTATTGTAGTCTTTGTTTTAAAATTATTGTCAGATAATAATTTAACCCCCAAGACCCTGCAACTCTTTATGGGACCTGTGCTTACAATATCTAAGAGTATTTAGGCTTACTTGGAGCTTGTGTTTATATAATAAAAACACATTCTTAACAATTTATTTAACTAAATTTGGAGGGAGAAGCTCTCAAAGTGTGTGTGGACCATGGGAGCTTTACCAGATGTTTTGAAGTGTGGACTTCAAAATGCATCAATCAGTACGGCATGTCATGATGTTTGACACAAAACATGTCCTTGCCCTTTGAGAATGCCTTGTTTAGTTTCTATTGTAAGTCATGAACTGTGGTGACAGTTCATGGCTCCAGGAAAACATTAAGGACCATAAGTAGTATCTACCAGACAGTGGAAATATGAGGCAATTATCTACATAATCGATGCTATGAAAAGCCTGCCCACCCAGACATATCCTGATAACCAAATGCAAAGTGGGTGTTTAACCATGGGGCTTAGGTCAATTTTTAGTGCCTTAAGTGTTACAGAAGGTTTTCCTTCCCCTCCTCCACCCCACCTTCCTCAGGCCCTTCTGGTAGACTTCTTTATGATATACAGACTACATATGATCCACAAGAAAATATTAGTGAAGTAGTTCCTGATTTCACCCAACTTCTTTCGATTGCTATAGTATTTACCCTCTTATCCTTCTCTTCTGAGATATTTTCTCTCAGTTGTCAATTATTTCCCACTGTCTAACAACAGTAAATCTGATGTAAATGGTGGCCCTTCTGTGAATGCAGAAGAGGAATAGTCTCCTCTCACACAACTGAGAGCAAGATACTGCTGACCATCTTTTCTCAACTCTGCCTCCTATTTGGGGTGAGCTATCTCTACTCCTTCATTTAGGATGGTGCTTTTGGAAAGAGGAACTAGCTCTCCAGCTCCTGATTCCTCTCCAGTCAATCCTCCTCATCCAATTGCAGTAGTCCATCACAATATCACTAACTACCTCCTCACTGTGAAGATGAAGGGTTAGGGTTCATCCCCCTCACCCTTGGCCACTCTCTATATTTCAGTCTTCTGTCTTTGCTGGGATACTTTCTGCTTCCTTCCTTGTCTCAAGTCTAGGTACAACTCTTCCACATGTCTCTGCAGACCCTACCAGTGTCCTCTTAAGTTTTAGTTACATTTCCAGGATTGGGGTCCTCCACTGTCTTCTCTGTTCCATGGATTGACTCTATTGTTTATGTTCCCAGAACTTTTTTTTGGCACTATAAATTTTTTTAGTATAGTAGATCATTTTTGTATAGTCACTAAAAGTAGCATTCTGAAGAAAAAGTTTTTCTTTTCCATGGTAATACCCAGGTTCCCCATTACTGAGGAAGAATGCCTAACATGAATTCTCACAACTGATGTGTAAAAATCAAAGTGCTTTTATGAGCACGTCATGCAAAAGCAGCAATGTTGGAGGATTCCCCTCAACCCTATATATAGAGCAATGGGTAGTTATGAAAACTGTTAAGTTATTATATAAAAAAATATCAGAGGACAGTTGTTTTCAAACATTAGTATATATAGAAATTATTGTGGTCCTGGTAAGATTCAGGCACTGATTTGCTACATATTGAATTTATGTTTCTGGAATTATGCTAATCACTTTAAAGTTTTTTAACTCTTATAACAATTCTAAGTTACATTTTCATTATTGTTCTCACTATTGACCACAAAACTGAGGGTGATGACTTGTTGACTGGTGCATAGAGAACATTCAGTAAATTGAAGGGGCAGTGGGTTGGCATGACATTAGGTCTGTGCTAGTGAAATAGAACATGGCCTTCCACTATAGTATCTTTATGTCACTATAGTGTCACTGTCAGCAAGATAATCTTTATATTAAATCATGCTGGACTTGATATCATTCCCTGTTCTGACCCACTCACTCTCCTCCCCCAGGGCAAAGTATCTATGTTGCAGAAGGATATTCCACACCATACATCTCTGCTAAGAATTCTCAGAGCACCCTCAGCTGGAGCTGACTTTATAAAGACATGCTCAGGACTTCTTGACCGTGCACAGGTCTCTCTTCTTGTTCTTTTTTGAAGATGAACCAGATAGAAACCAAACTTCTTTATAACCACTTTCTAACCTTTTTTGGGGGGTTACACATCAGACATCATGCATATCAGATATTTGCATTACAATTCAAAACAGTAGCAAAATTGCAATTATGAGATAGCAATGAAATATTTTTTGGTTGAGAGTCACCATAACATGGGGACGTTTATTAAAGAGTCACAGCATTAGGACGGTTGAGAGCCACTGCTCTCAGCATGGGTGTTGATATGGTGCAATATCAAGGTCCACAAAACGTTCTAGAGGCTTCATGCATGAGACAGGATTATGCAGGATAGAAGGAAAATAACATGATATCAGGGAAGGCAGCCTAGATCCTCCTCTGTAACACATTAGAACCTGATATTCAAGGAGTTTATAAATTATCAAACTTGTCTTCTAGGTGATAAAAGTACTTTTGTCAAAGTAGAAGCTGAAGAATATTTTGTAATTGGTTAAAGCTGTCAAATGCTTATTCATATAGTTTTTGGGCCTCAACCGTTTGAGACACCAAGCCATGGGATTCTTTACAAGTTACCTCAGTTAAGGAGTTATTTTCTTGTTTGTTTGGTTTGGTTTTATCTGAAGTTATTGGAGATAGCATCCTAAAGTTTCCCCTCAACCCTATGTATAGAGTAATGGGTAGTTATGAAAAATGTTAAGTTATTACATAAAATATATCAGAGGACAATTGTTTTCAAATATTAGTATATATAGAAATTATTGTGGTCCTGGTAAGATTCAGGCACTGATTTGGAAATCAGCAGTAAGGTCCAGAAGTCCGCATTTCTACCTGTGTCCTCAGTAATTCTATCTGGTTTTAGGCCACATTTTGAGCATCAAGGGCCCCTGGTGCTTGTTTACAATGCAGATTCTTGGGCATCACTCACAAAATTCTTGGTTTTGAAGATCTCCATGGGAACCAGATGGTGAGCCAAACAGGGAGTTTTACCAAACAGCCCAGGTGGTACGTAAGGTGTTCTGTGCCTACATGCTGTGAACAAGTCCTTCAAAGCATGTTTCTCTAGCTTCAGTGTGTGTATGGATCCCTCCTAGAAATTGTGTTAAAATGCAGGCTGTGACTTAGCTGCATGCTGCTTTAATGGTGGTCTCCAGGTGTAACATGCTTTGTTGACCCAGCAACATTCCTGGCTTTAAAAGAACCTTCAGGACTAGGGGTATCAAATGTTTGGTTATTCAGTATAGGTGTTCTGAATTTTGGAATGATCAATTGAAGTACAATACCTCTGGATGATGCGGTGGTTTAAATAAAAATGGTCCCCTGTATGCATACTTCAGTTAGTTGGTTCCTGGTTAGTAGACCGGTTTGGGAAGGATTTGGAGGTGTGGCTTATTGAAGGAACTGTATCCTGGAGACTGGCTTGGATGACAAAAGCTGGTGCCATTCCTAGTTAGCCCTCTCTCTTCTTTCTGTTTGCTGTTTGAGATGGGAGCTCTCCATGCCTTTGCTCTGCCCTCATGTCTATAACCCTTTAGAATCATAAGCCCAATTAAATTCTTTCTTTTAAATGCTGCCTTGCTGTTTTTAAAAGCAATAAAAAGGCAACCATAGAGATGGCATCTTCAGTCCTAAGTGAGACAACCATCCTAGAAACATTCAAGGCTTTTGTGAGACATGAAATTTCCCATTGATCTTTTTTATGAGTTTTGCTAGTTACTCAGAAAACTGAAAACACCAGTGAACAACTTGGGGATGGGGCAAAAATAAAATGAATACACAATGTTTTGAGGCTCAGAGTGCCTTCATTTAGTCAAAGGAATGGGGAGACTGTGCTGGGACAGAGAGTAAAAGTCAACCTTATATTCTTAACTTCAGGGATTATCACCCTCTTACCTCATGTGGTGAGTCTTCAGAAGCACAGTGCTCCCTGCCTAAATGACAGAGAAATCAATGAACTGAGGAGATAGTATGTCTTCACCATCTTTATGATCTCTGTTAAATTGTCTGACATTTATTATTTACAGTGTTTCTCACATTTCTTTCTGGCACAACAGTGTGCTAGGAGATTGCATAGTATAGACAAGAAAAGAACATTTGAATTGAATTTATTTCATGCAAACTCAAAAGTTCAGACTGATTTATACTTGCATAATGGCATAAGATTCAATGAGCCTTGATGAGAGAAAGCTGAAATAATTTCTTGTCAGGAGTCTGAAATATTATAGGTTGTTCGTTCAGCTCTGAAATCTCATACTGTTATTTAAATTCTTCCAAGTTCATTAATCCCATTTAATAGCAGCTGAAGCAGATCTAGGTGGACTTTGGGGAGGAGGGAAATAATGAACCACAATGCCCTCATACCACAGAAAATAACACAATTATCTTTACTTTGTGAGAGGTCACAATTGAAGAGTTTGTGATTTGAAACTGCCTGGACTCAGATTTAGCAAGAAAGTAGGCATTTAATGACAGAGTTCACTTTGGTGGCTTAGGTTTTATTTTGACTGTTTGTTTTGTCTTAAAAACACTAATGCTAAAATATCTCAAATCTTTATTTTCAAATCACTTATTATATCACCATAAATTATATGGTGCAGTAAAGGCCAGATTTAACAGAAAGCACACTTCACTGTCTTGCTTTTCTATAAATAACATGACACTTTATAGAGAAAGAATCCTTGTGGAAGTTGTTCTTTTTTTCTGTAACTCTGCTTGTGCAGTGTCCTCTAAGTAGCTCCGTGGACCAGACCTTATAGGGGGATAATGGTGGAGGTTAACTGTAGGAAGTCTGAGAAAGGCTGTAATCTGTAATTTTGCCACAATTATAATGTTTCCCCTAAATAATAGTTCAGGGTATGGGGGGAGAGCTAACAAACGCCTTTTGGAGATGCATTTTCTTCTTTCAATGTTTTGAACACTTAATGTTCTGCACAAAAATTTTAAGAAGCAGCAAATGGCCCAGGTGGTACCCATGTGATTAGGAGGCTGTGGGTGATAACAATAAAGAAGAGGAGGCCCTTAGCCCATCACCCAGAGTGCAGTGCATTGTTATATAAAAGACAGAGTGGTGCTACATGAACAGGAAGCCAAGCTAGCCACGCTCAAAGTCTGTCAAGATTAACCAGGCCTCCATCAGAGACCATGGAGGGGGAAATAGTTTTTTCCTTAGCTGTGATGACTCAGAAAAAAAAAAAAACCAAACATTTTTCCCTTCTAATAAAAGTGGATGGGATGAGAAATAACAACAGCTGTCCAAACCTCCTGGGTTGTCTCTGTTTTATGACCTGCCTTTGCACAAGCAAAACTTACAAATAAGCTTTGGAATGTTCAAACCTAGAGGCCATATAGACAGTAGTGTGGATGTATAAAGGTGTAACTGTGCATGTGTTTTATGTCCAGAGATTCAAGTCAAGATGCATGAAAGTTGCCTGTGCAGAACAAACAGTGAACAGTGGGATGAAATGAAGGATGGACTGGTGACACAAAACATGAGGTGCACTGTTCTTAAGCTTCATATTCTGCATGTCTAATAAATTGGGGTCAAAGAAGCATTGGTCTGAAAAGAACACCCTTCTGAGAGCAGCAGACAGAGGAGAGCACAGCTGACTCTCACCAGGAGTTCATTGGCATATTTCAGGGGTCCTTCTTATGTCCTCACTGTCACCCACTGTACTAGTGTGGATTGTGATTAGGGATGGGATCATGCATTTTGCCAAAACCCACACAAAATTGTAGGGTTAGAGTTGGAACAAAACTCTGGCTTCTTGGTGTGGAGTTTTTCTACTTATGGCAAACTGTGGCTTCCGGAAGGGTGACTTAAGATACCTCAAAAGGAAAATAATCTTACAAGGGAACATTTTGATAATTCAAGTGTAAATACTTATAAATCCAGAACACCTTTTTGATGAACTGGAAATTGCTTAGAAAAACCCGTTTATCTCTACTCCCCCTCCAAGGACTCCCTACTCACAGCCCTTTTCCAATGAACTTCAGAGGGGTATGATTTGGAGCGAGGGTTTATTAGCTCGTGTCGGTTGGCCTCTCTGAGCACTCATCAGATTTATTAAAGCAAGGTTCAAAGTATCGCTGTAAAAGCATATAAAATAAAATACGAGGAACTGGGTGTAAAACATACGCTATCATTTGCCCACATTAAAAAGACGTGGATTTTCGCACTCTCTTAACAACATTCAAAGTGATCCTCCCTCACACAAGTCTTCCAGTTCCTGAGAGGTCTCCATTTGGAGACAGCCACACTCTCCCAGCGTGCACCTGTTCTCTTAGCAACGCAGCACACCCAAGGCACTTGAATTACTATAGATGAAATATGAAAATTCAGTTCAAGCTTTCTTTTTCTTGTAAGCTCTCTCTCCGTGTGGCTTTTGTGGCATCTTATAATTGTTCCATGAGATGCTTTCAGGCTTATCCTCCCCATATATAACTTTATAAAAATGTGTATAATAAGCAACCATTCAGAGGGAAGGGAAGCAGGAACAATGGCAAGGGGGTGTGAAAGAGAGTATTCAGTTTTCTTCAGACATTTGTAGTAATCTATTTATGGTCTAGTATTTTTTTAAAACCTGGCTTCAAAAGGAAACTCAGAGATACAGATACGCAGTCTCTTGGAGAGCTCTCATCTGTCGCCTGCAAGGACAAGCACAATTTAGTGTTTGTTTCCCTGTTTATATAAAAAGGCTACTGGAAGTTTTGGCTTGTTGAAATGAACTCATTAAGAAGAACACATAAAAGTGAGCCTTGAGTTTCTTTCTCAAGAGCATTCCTGCAGTTCAATTTGACCTCTCTTCTCCTCCTGTGTAGATGTCTGTCTCTCCCACTACAGTGAACTCAGGGGAGCAGGAATTCCATACACATCTCGCTCACTTGGTGCTGAGTGTAACCACAGGCTGTCCCAGACAGATAAAGTTCCAGATTCAATCAGCTTATAATCACCTCTGGGATCTTATTTTCTACAATTATCTTTGAAATTGTGAATCATATTACATGTCTAAGAAAAGGATGGCTTGAGATTTGACTCTTTTTTTTTGGTCTTAATCACTAATGGCTTATGCCAGTAACAACCAATTACTAAAATCTGCTCAAAACCATTTTAAGTTGAACCATTTTTTTAAAACTATTCTTTGTGAAACTTGGCTCAAAGGTAAATGTGTCTCTTTTTACTTATCTTGACATTTATGACATTATTTTCATTTATATGGGACTCTAAAGAAACCTCAGGGAACATAAATGTAGGGAACACCAAAACTGTATTGCCCTATATTAAAAGAAGTATAAATGAAAAACCCAGGACTTAACTTCTTAAATTGTAATTTCAATTTTCTATCACTTCTAAATCTTATTTGCAGAGAACTTCCCTTTCTAAGGAATGAGAACTATTTAGCTTCTCCCTATATTTAATGTTTCAATATACCAGTTAACAGGAAATTTAGGAATGGCAATGAGGACTTAAGATTCTTTTCTTCTTAAACGAATTTAGTATTTTCAGGTTAATGATTAAACACATTGAATGGCATAATTGGGGAGAGGAGCTTTCCCAGGCCGTGAATGGCTTGTCTGGTAGGTTACAACTTGTTTCGCACAGATAAGCTACTGTATTTTTACTTGAACAATCGAAATATCATTTTTCTTCAAAGAAAAGAAGGCATTAATTGGACGTGCAGATGGATTCTATATGTACGGCAATTTTCTATTATAGAATAGAATTTGACATAGTTTTGTATTCCTATGAACTAAATACATTTCTTTTTGCACATAGAATTTACTACATGAGGAGAGGTATTGTGTAGCAGACAAAATTGAGAGTTACATAAGAATCAGGCTAATGAGAAGGAACCATCTAATCTCAATGTGTAGTCACTAACTTGGCATATACCTGTGAATGTATGTAAATGAATATATATGAATCACTGCCTTCCCTCATTTGTTTATATATTCATGTAATTTTACTTTAGAGAATTTTATTTTGCTTTAAAGATCTTGTGCTATTGGAGACTGTATATGACCATGTCCAATGTTGCAAAAAAAAAATAGTTAGGCAAAAATTAAATGTGAAAATGCTTTTTACAAATTCAGAACTAATTTGAAATAAAATAGCAGTCCATTTGTTACATTAATAATCAAAGTGTTTGGGAGAGATCTAGAAAGCTAAACAATGTTGTACTTCTTGTAAAGTGAACAAAGCTGAAGTCTAATACAATGAAGGCACATGCTTGTGTAGTCACCGGTGCTTGTTTACATTTAGCACAAACTTGTATCTATGCAACATTGTTATTATTAGTATTTTACTAATGAGTCAAACGCTAGTGGTATGATTTGTGATGAATAAAACATCAACTGGTCCTGCTGCATGTCATATATTTTTGTGTAAAGGACAACTCAGGTCCCAACTATTGGATTATGTACTAAGTTAATAATTGTTCTTCACATATGATGCAGGAGCCCCTTGTTTCATGTTGTCCTGGAATACAGGGCTAATTAAGCAAGTTATATTCCAGACAAATTTTTTG
Organism: Apodemus sylvaticus; assembly: GCF_947179515.1. Lineage (NCBI taxonomy): Eukaryota > Metazoa > Chordata > Mammalia > Rodentia > Muridae > Apodemus > Apodemus sylvaticus. The sequence goes on along the minus strand of NC_067480.1, from coordinate 56,884,763 downwards.
GACAAAAAATTTCCCCTGACTTGTCTTAAATGTAAGTTTCTAAGAACTCAAAATTTAACAATTAAGAACACATTGATAGGGATTAAGAGATTAAAATTAATAATGAGACATTCTAGTATACAAAGACATGGTCAGAAATTTCTAGTAATCATCAGAATGGTGAACAATATACAAATCTTATAACCCAAAGGGGCTTTTCATAATGGAGAATACATCATTTGTGTTCCCAAAGACTCACAATTTAGCAGTAGAATATGAGGTAAATAAGCATTTAAGCAGAGGTACTCAGCTCAGCCTTACAGGCCAGAATGCACACTGTGGTAGCCCCGGGAGCTGGGGAGGAAGGAAAAGACTATTCTGTCCCAAGGAAAATTTTGTGGACTGGATTTTAAGAGACTAGGGGGAATAATAATAATCCTTTCAGAAGATTGAAAGTAGCATGTCCAAAAAAGTAGAAACAGACTAAATCAAACCAAAGATGCAACACAGCGTGCCAGGTTAGGGCATGCCCTGGTATGATGGAGATGAGACAAGTATTGAGGGCCATTCCAGGAGACTTTGCAGTATGTTTTGGTATTTGGACTGACAGCTATGAGGATTGTTTAGATACTTTCAAGTAGATAAATACTAAAATCAGTTTTCTTTGTAAAAATTTTACCATTGCCACGTAGAGAGGATTTTTTGTAGCAGGTTAAAACTGGAAAACACGTCTTTTCTTACTATGAGAAAGCACAGTGATCTACTCCTTCCTACTCCCTTGGATCTAATTCCTAACACATCTTTCTAAACGGGATCTTTGATAAAATACAGACTCTTGTTGGTCCTTATTTGAATGTGTGCTTACCCAAGAGCTATCCCATGCCCAAAGAACATTGTGCTCTTTAGAAGACAGCCCTACCTTGTGCAATTTAGCAAGATCACTTTACTTCCAATCTTATTACAAAAGTCATGGCTACCATTTACTTGTAGGATTTATTGAGTATTCCTTTGATTCCATCTATTGTCAATAACCATGATATTTCATCAGTCTCATTGGGTAATAGCTATAATGATATCCATTGTAGACTTATGACATATTAGACTAGAATAGTCATACATATTTTATTGTATCCAATCTTCTAATATGGTTTTGAGGTAATGTTCTTTTTGAATCCCCAACTCACATAGAGAAGTCTGAGCCCTAAGGGGCAATACCAGCTATGTTCCAGCCATGTAACCTCTCTTATTGGGTTTTGTATCTGGGAAATATTGTCTCACAGCTGTCTTCCCAAATCTCTGGCTCTTACAGTATTTCTGCCAACTCTTCTACATGAACCCTGAGCCTTGAGGGAAGGAAGCATTATTTAGATATCTCAATTGAAGCTGAATAAATACTCAATTCTCTACACTTTGAATCATTGTGAATCTTAATGGCAACCAGCATCTACTACAGAAGAGGCCTCTGTGGTGAAGGTTGAGAGATGCTCCAGAAGATGGCTCCAAATAATTAGAGTTAGCAGAGGGTATCGGGAATACTTGAATTGGGGAAGGAAAGTTGGTATAGCACCACGGCCTAGGAAGAGTTAGAGGTGAGAAAGTAGGGGGTGAATTTGATTAAAATACATTTTATGCATGCATGACATTTTAAACTTATATCTGAACACACATCCATACATGTGTGTGCGCGCACACACACACACACACACACACACACACACACACTAGGTCAGTACACTGGCATCTAGACAACACCGAGAAGCACAGGCCTTAGGATAGATACTCAGAACGATTCCACACTAAAGCCATCCACTCCCAAATCTTTAATCCTGACATTTGGAGACATTTCCCACTAAAACTTTAATTATTATTTCTAAAATCTTTCCCTTTAATAGATGATATACTGTGGCTTCTAATGAAAACATCACAGTGTCTGCAATATCTTCTTTTAAACGACTCCTTATAATTTAGTTTGTTTTCCTCTGTGTCAATTGGCCCTTTCAAAGTCTCTCTTTTGTTTTGTTGCAATTTTGGCTTTATTGGAATTTCAAATCAAGGCATTTTTCCCCTGTGAAGTTCACACAGGACGCCCTGGGACACCCGTACATTGCAGCAGAGGCTAAAAATGGAAAATCCGGAGCCTTTAACTGGACAGTGGCTTTGTAATTGCACCTCTTGTGCCCTCACCGCATTCCTAGATGTGTGAGGAAGACAAAGGGCAGGGCAGGAGTGAAGCAAACAGTTTGCCCAACACATGGCAACCCCAATCATAATTTACGAGTCCCTATTTCTGGTCACAATGTAAACAATGAATGTTTGATTCTCCTCCCCCCTCTCTGAATACTGCCTATGACAGAAGATCACAAACCTTCAGCCATTAATATTTCCATCAAACTTTCTTCCTAGCCAAAGTCCTGAAAAATAAAAGGGGTTTGTGAATTTGTTTAGGTTCTTTTTTTTGAAGTTTACTATTGTTGTTAATCCACAGTATAAAGGAGACAATTTGATTAAATGTGTCTTTTTAGTTAATATGGTTACTGGAACTACATGTATTCAATATTAAATGACTTACTGTTACAATAGTTACCTACTCAGGAAATTTATTTCCATGGTTATATTTAGATAAATTTAGATAGAAGACCTTAAATCTACTAGGATCAATTTTCACACCCACCTCCATACCAGTCTTCACAGTAACTTTAGTCTCTGTATAGAATTTACACAGCATTAAAAAGCTAAGGAAACTAACAGAATGTATTAGTATTATGATGTATTAGCAGAACATTTATAGCTAGTTACAATGAAAAGATGAAAAGGATATCAGTACTGGCTTTAAAGCAATATTTGGACAAATGATTTCTCTGGCAGAACTGAGTCTAAACATGTGAGTTTCCAAATCTCCAGCCCTCTACTCAAATGGAAGAAAATTGCACTGCCTGCTTCCCACATGTTGGATCCCTCAACTTCCCTGGCACCAGAAACCTGACAAACAGGTCAACAAGTGGGGCAGAAGTCAGTGCTCACACAGATTATGGCAAGACACAGTAAAAGGAAGCGTGTATCAGAGGAGCTAAAGTCGTAGGAAACCAGAATCTTGTGCTGTGAAAGGGCACTTAAGTGGAAAATAGCAACAGAGAAAGAAGGAAGGAAATAAAAGCCCCAAACAGAACAGAAGGGCAGTCCAGCACCTAGTGAAATCTCAGACGAGAGAAAGGACATTTCTTTACAGTGTGGCCTTTTCCACCTGAGGTTCTTAGTTCTTTCCCACTTATCTTTACTTTCCTTTTGTAGTAGCATCTTGATCATTTTCAACTGTGAAAACCATGTGCTTAAACAGTGACAATCTTTCTAGTCTCTGAGGACTGCCATAAACCGGGACCCTGGGGAGATGACTGAGTATCCTGTGTGTGATGGCTGGTGCATGTACTGTGGGAACAGAGCAGGTGCTCGGCAGGACGATGATGACTATGATGTCATGATGCCTCATGAATCCTAAGTCGAAGGCTTGCACATGACCTCAGAGACTGAATCGTCTACAAACTCCTGTGCGTCATAGAAGAAATAAAATACTGCCCCAGAGATCAGATATCTTTTTTTTTTGTCTTTTTTTTTTATTTGATATAATTTATTTACATTTCAAATGATTTCCCCTTTTCTAGCCCCCCCCCACTCCCCGAAAGTCCCGTAAGCCCCCTTCTCTTCCCCTGTCCTCCCTCCCACCCCTTCCCAGTTCCCCGTTCTGGTTTTGCCAAATACTGTTTCACTGAGTCTTTCCAGAACCAGGGACCACTCCTGCTTTCTTCTTGTATCTCATTTGATGTGTGGATTATGTTTTGGGTATTCCAGTTTTCTAGGTTAATAACCACTTATTAGTGAGTGCATACCATGATTCACCTTTTGAGTCTGGGTTACCTCACTTAGTATGATGTTCTCTAGCTCCATCCATTTGCCTAAGAATTTCATGAATTCATTGTTTCTAATGGCTGAATAGTACTCCATTGTGTAGATATACCACATTTTTTGTATCCACTCTTCTGTTGAGGGATACCTGGGTTCTTTCCAGCATCTGGCAATTATAAATAGGGCTGCTATGAACATAGTAGAGCATGTATCCTTATTACATGGTGGGGAATCCTCTGGGTATATGCCCAGGAGTGGTATAGCAGGATCTTCTGGAAGTGAGGTGCCCAGTTTTCGGAGGAACCGCCAGACTGCTTTCCAGAGTGGTTGTACCAATTTGCAACCCCACCAGCAGTGGAGGAGTGTTCCTCTTTCTCCGCACCCTCTCCAACACCTGCTGTCTCCTGAATTTTTAATCTTAGCCATTCTGACTGGTGTAAGATGAAATCTTAGGGTTGTTTTGATTTGCATTTCCCTAATGACTAATGAAGTGGAGCATTTTTTAAGATGCTTCTCCGCCATCCGAAGTTCTTCAGGTGAGAATTCTTTGTTTAACTCTGTACCCCATTTTTTAATAGGGTTGTTCGGTTTTCTGGAGTCTAACTTCTTGAGTTCTTTATATATATTGGATATTAGCCCTCTATCTGATGTAGGATTGGTGAAGATCTTTTCCCAATTTGTTGGTTGCCGATCTGTCCTTTTGATGGTGTCCTTTGCTTTACAGAAACTTTGTAATTTTATGAGGTCTCATTTGTCAATTCTTGCTCTTAGAGCATACGCTATTGGTGTTCTGTTCAGGAACTTTCCCCCTGTACCGATGTTCTCAAGGGTTTTCCCCAGTTTCTTTTCTATTAGCTTCAGAGTGTCTGGCTTTATGTGGAGGTCCTTGATCCATTTGGATTTGAGCTTAGTACAAGGAGACAAGGATGGATCAATTCGCATTCTTCTGCATGCTGACCTCCAGTTGAACCAGCACCATTTGTTGAAAAGGCTATCTTTTTTCCATTGGATGTTTTCAGCCTCTTTGTTGAGGATCAAGTGGCCATAGGTGTGTGGGTTCATTTCTGGATCTTCAATCCTGTTCCATTGATCCTCCTGCCTGTCACTGTACCAATACCATGCAGTTTTTAACACTATTGCTCTGTAGTATTGCTTGAGGTCAGGGATACTGATTCCCCCAGATTTTCTTTTGTTGCTGAGAATAGTTTTAGCTATCCTGGGTTTTTTGTTGTTCCAGATGAATTTGATAATTGCTCTTTCTAACTCTGTGAAGAATTGAGTTGGGATTTTGATGGGTATTGCATTGAATCTGTATAGTGCTTTAGGCAAAATGGCCATTTTAACTATATTGATTCTACCGATCCATGAGCATGGGAGGTTTTCCCATTTTTTGAGGTCTTCTTCCATTTCCTTCTTCAGAGTCTTGAAGTTCTTGCCATACAGATCTTTCGCATGTTTGGTAAGAGTCACCCCAAGATACTTTATACTGTTTGTGGCTATTGTGAAGGGGGTCATTTCCCTAATTTCTTTCTCAGCCTGCTTATCCTTTGAGTATAGGAAGGCCACTGATTTGCTTGAGTTGATTTTGTAACCTGCCACTTTGCTGAAGTTGTTTATCAGCTGTAGGAGCTCTCTAGTGGAGTTCTGATATCTTAATTGAGCCTACTTGTATGTTTCTGTCTCCCGATTCTCTGCTCTCCTAATTATGTGATGAAGTTATGTATCTTAGAATTATTGAGAATGTTTAAATAATCAATTCACTGAGGAAATATGTTTGCAGTAAATTTAAAGCTCGAACTTTAAAATGTTTCCTTAAGCCACATTATATTTATATCTTATATTTCTTTCCAATGGAATTATCTCATTTTTTCCAATGAAAAGAGAATGAATTGTGTCCTATCCGTTTTCAGGAAGGTATTATTCTACCTCCCCATTTTGAATTTTCAGTTAAAAAATAATATAATTGCAACAAGTATGTGAAATTTTAGGAACCTATGACATAAATAACCTTTGTACCTAAATCTACATAAATAAGTATTTTATCAAAATATTTTACAGGGGTAAATACTTTAACATTAATGTTTAGTTGCAGTATTCATGGGCTTAGCTATTTGTAAAAATGAAGTTATCACTATTGTTTTATCCACACATATACACAAACTATGTGTGACAATTACAATGTGTAAGAACTATGCACCGTAAGACAGGTTATGTACTGAGTAAAGATGCATTCAACCTAAAATGAAAAAATACTGTATGGTTATTTTTGTCTTTTCTTTTTCTGATAATTATTATATTCTGGTACTTTCTCTGGACAATTGTCAGTCATAGAAGAGACTGTGGAAATAATCAGATGAGATTCGTGTTCCTGTTTTTTTTTTTTTCTTGCCTCATTCACAGATTTTCTTTTTAACTTTATAACATTTCTAAGTGATGCTGGTAAAGAGAAATATAACATAGTATGGATGAAACCAGTAGAATAATATTCCATAAAAAGAAATCTACTTGTCTTCTTCATAGAAATCTGAGGCCAAGAGTTCTATTGTGGAAACCCTTCTGAATGAGGGGAAGCAAAGGGCACTTTCATCTCCAGATGGAGGAACGTGTCTCAGAAACAAAAGGAAGATAACAAATACAAGCAGATATGGTGTTTTTCTAAGCTAGCTTACCCTCAAGCAGCAGAAACACTTGGAAATTCAGGACACAAATGGGCACACCCACTAAGAAGCATTCCCCTGGTGAGGGACTGTGATACCATTTAGAATTAACTGATAATTAATTCTGTTCTCTTTAACTGGACAATTGGTATACAGTATAGTGTATGCAAGCTGTCCCCAGCAGTTTATTTTCATGTTGAGATTAACTTATTAACTCAGATGTCAAACTAAATTCCATGCTTGACATGAAAGTTAAAGAATTATGAATGATACAAAGGCCATTCGGAAGAACTCTCCTTTTCACGTTCTGAACTTCCAAGAGACCCTAAAGGAAGAGCAAGCGAGATCAACCGCAGCCGAGAAGAAGCGCAGTGGAGTACCAGGCTAGCGGTTTCCTGTTTTACAGTGAATACGTCGAATCCTATATGAACTTGCTCTCCCTGCTTCTGATATCTAAAAAGCTAAAAGAAGCATTTGCTGCATATCTGGGGTCTAAAAGCAAATCATGAAGGACATAGGCAAAGTAAAGAGTAAAATAAGCACTGTTGCACTTGCACATGTGTGGAATCCTGAGCTGTAAGAATCCTCAGGTAGTAAGCAGAAAGCTCTGGAACCTCAGTCTCAGTGGCGGGTTTCCCAGGAAGCCGATAAACACCACCATGGAGACTACATTTTATGAGAAGGAAAACCTACTTAGAAGTAAGCTGCTGTGTACTATTTCTGACACAAGTTATATTGAAGATTGTATTTCATTCTAAAGGTCAGAGTCCTTATGCTATTGTAAAACAATAGTAATCAGACCCTAATATGAAGAGAATGACACAGTCAGAGGGCAGATGACAAGACATTTTACCCTCCTCTGGTCTCTGAGCACCCTCTTCCTGGGTGGGAACAGAAACTGATGAATTTAAACTTCTAGATATTAAGCTCAAGTTCATTCCTCCAAACTTTGGTTCTCCTATTTTTCACAAAAATGAATATATGAACAAAACAACAAAAATATCCCCTGTGGCAGGGTTAGTGTATTTACTCTCCATCCTGCCTGTCTCCCCACTAGCTACCCAGACACCCTCTGCGGAACAAGGGATCTGCAATAATAACTCAAGGAATCTGATTTGTGTTTCTGAAGAACAGTTCCTGTACTGGGTAAACCATGAACAGACAGGCGAAGCTATTTTGCTCAGAGAGCAAAGCATCTATTATGCCAGTCTGTGGGAAGGGACTTAGAAATGAGACCTGTCATTTCACATGGGAATGGTGAGGCCTGGGATGTTGCACATGCCTGCAGTTCAGACACAATTCACAGTTTTCTGCTTCAGTGCTCTACCAGTTTTGTAGTGTTGGACAGAGTCGGAGAGATGACTTCTTCGAGGAATGTCTTCATTTTATTTTCATTTGGTTTATTTTAGTGTGTGTGGGGGGGTGATTTCTCATGGTATTGGAGGGAAAAGTCCTTGTCAAATGACACTCTTTAAAAACTTTGCATGTTACTTTTTATAATCCTTCACGAACTTGATGCTCAAACTCAGAAAAAAAAGTGGTGGTCTAGGCAGCTATCATGAGCTGTGATTGATAACAGGTAGGAATTAGGTCTTCACTCTTAAACAAACACGGGAACAAAGAGACCCACCCAAGGCATCATGAGAAGTCAGGGCACCCGGAGAACAGCTCTTATAGAGCAATGTTCATCTGTGAGCTTTCCAGAATCCAGTAGAGCAAGGCCATGCTGTGTAGTGAAAGAAGGCTTAACAATGGAGACCCTTAGGGTCCACAGGAGGAAGCCATGTCCCTGGCTCAGGGCATCTTTTAACTCACTCTAGGAAATGTACCTAACCCCTTCCTCCACCTCACTTGTCTGCAAAATGAGTCTACTTTGAAGGTGTCAGCAACACTTCAGTTACTGAGAATTATCTTACCAGATGTGAGAACACCTTACCCATTTTTCTCTGAATTCTCTACCAGGAGCTAAGTCATCCATGTACTTACAGGAACTCCCAAAATGGTTTGTTTGGGTTCCGGTGACAGGAGGAAGGAAGAGCGCTGCTCTCTGCTGTGAATTTACTGGGACTTAAATAAACTTGGGATGAAGACACAACATCCTGCTGTGTCTGTAGCACAAGGTGCTCAGCAGCTCTGCAAACTCTTCCCACCCTGAACCATCATAGACACTCATGTCTACCCACTAACTTCTAAAAATTTGATCACACCAGCCTTTATAAGTTCCCTTGATTTAAAATAATAATGACAACCATTCAAATGAATTCACCATTGCTCCTAAGCCATCAAGATACTGAACACGTCTTGACTGTTGGCAAAAGACTTGTGATGTTTTTGCCAAAAACATAATAAAATATTTGATTGTGTCATATTTTTAGTTTCCAGAAAATAAACAGAGATTGGTAGATGATTCCTGGATGAGCAGCATTTTGAAACCCAAAGGTAGCTTTGTTGGCCTGACAGATAATTACAGTGAAGATTTTTAGTTTATAAAGCAAATTTCCATTGCAGCTATCATGAACTATAACAATAATTGATACCAGGTATGAATTAGGTCTTCACTCTTAAACAAACACAGGAACAAAAAGACACACCAGGAGGAGATGGTGCATGAGAAATATCCTCAGAAGCTTCTATCCAAGCAGAGTGGGTTTGTGACTAGAAGTCCCATCTTTGTCTACTGTCTAAACCAGTAGCATGTACTGGCAGAGAATCCTCATATTCTGAATTAGTTGCTTTTATAAGGTGCTCCAATTTCTAATTCACTTAATCTACTAGGCCCGTTTGAGCGAATGTTAGAAAATATACATACAGGCATTGTTTTTAGACGCAAACTATTATGTATGTGCCATAGAGTATCTCCTGTCCCCCATGTCAGCTTTAGAAATGATAGAATGGTTATAGGCCAAAAAAAAGAAGAGAATGTGTTCAATATGTCATGAACAAGTAGCCCACACTATCCCACATTTTCCATGGAGAAATGTTTAGAACAATATTCTTAACTTCTATTTAGTTTCTCAAGATTTGACCTTTTTCACATAATTTTAGGACCTTCTTACAAACATACCTAGTACATCTTATGATGAAATTTCAATTTTATATGTAATAATCACCCAAGAGTGAATAAAAAAGAGCCACTGCTCTAAGCATTGAATAAAGAGGGAGAAGAATAAAAACTACACATTGTCATGAGAGACGCTCAGGGAAAGAGGTACTGGAATGGCAGCCAAACCTTTACCTTACCTCAGACAATACCATACTTCACCATTCCACTGTTACTTTGAATTTCTTATTCGTTGTTCTAACAACATGTGTATGATTCACAGCCTGACGGTACATTAAATACTTAGCGAACACCCTTTGGAATCTCAATTGCCTTAGACTCCTGTTTCAGTTCTTTCATTATCTCAAAATTCCTACTGCAAATGTAACTATTAAATGGAATTACTACTGAGAAGGATTATCAGTTACTAGGGACCTTATAAACCTGCAAATATAAATAAAAGTCATAAGATGGAATATTGGGAGAGTTGCTCTACCAAATGCATGGGCAGTCTTAGTGGTATTCAAAGGCACACACAATAATCAATGAGCACTTTCAATGTCTTTCTTAGTTACTTAATCATTCTTTAAGAATTTGACTTTAGAATGAAGAATTTACTCCTCTCGTGATGCTGTTAAAAACCAGTTTTCAATCACTTCCCTATTTGCTTTATTACCTTTCTTAAAAGAAAAGTTTACCATTAAAATTTTATGCACTTTTATTACTGGTTTCCAGTACATGTGGCATCTTATAAAACTTGTCACCGGATACACCACCCATGGCTCAATTCCAGCTCCAGATTATTCTCAACTATTGTTATAAAGACTTGAACAACTCAGGATGACCTGGCATTCCCATCACAGATTCCTTCACATGGAGAAATCCATGGCTGTCACAAGATATGTGAAATGGCCCCAGGACTTAGTATGCCATAGAATTCCATATCCATTTTCATGAATAACATATAAAATCTCTTCAGATTCTTTTTCATTGGAAGGCACAAGTCATTCGTCCTTCCTCTGTGTTTGCATTTCTTAATGCATTAATCTTTTCCATCTCAGACTTTCTACCTCTTTTATTAAATAAAAAAGCTTTAATTACTTCAATAAACTGTAAAGAGTTTATACTTTGGACCTTTTCAGAGTCTGAACGTATATCTAGTAATCTGGTCTCAAGATATTCAGGGGCTGGAACCAAGAAATGTATGACTAACTGCTAAAGGCAAACCTTTGCTTGTTCTTATCCAACTTTATGTCCACACATTTTACCAGGACTGACCACAGACAAGGTCCTTATTTGACAAATATTGAAAATATAACCAACTATATTAAACCCAATTGGAAATAAGTATAACAATACTATTGTTTACTTCTACCCCATAGATAGAATATTTAAAATTTATTGTATTGATTTGATAATTTTAAAAAATATTAATAAATTCAGCTCTGAGGCCATCAGCACACATACATCTCCTAAAGGTTGAAAGCGACCTGTTTTACTTCTAGCTCTAAGCTCAGAGCCTCATACATCAGACTTCTTAGACCATTAAATGCAACTTGATGAGTGAAGGTCTTCTCAATACATATCAGATGGTTAAATAGAGACGTTTTGTTGAGTTCCTATCGGTCCTATATATTTTAAGATGTAGGCTCAGGATGGGAAAACCCTCACTGTAGCTAACAGAATCTTTCCTCTTAAACTTAGCCAACTTCTTCTGATCTTTTTTTGACTTAAGAACATAACCTTATTTGAATCTTCCTTCTCTTAAGTTGTTCTTGTTTTATTTTCCATGGAGAACACAAGTAAAGTTAGGGCTAACAATTCAAATCTTAGCTGAACGTCTTTGTGTGGAGGCAAAGTTTCTGTATAAAGATCCCAATGTTTCTGTCTTATTAGCAGTCCTACTTCAGGACCTAGAAGGTCCAGTCTTAGAGTAGAGATATAGCACAGTTGGTAGAGTGCAATTACTATCAGATTCAATTCCCGGCAACTGAGTGTGGTAGCATATGACTCTAAATTCAGCAGTAGGAGGTGGATGAAGGATAGTTAGAGATTCAAGGTCTTCCTTGGCTACATAGCCTGGAACAGATGAGATTATGTGACAATAAAGGAAAGTATAATCTGAAAGGGAAATGTCTGGCAGAATAGGAATAATGTGCAGGACACACCCACTGACCCACCAGTGTGTCACCTGCCAATCCCATCACCAGTAATGAAACATTCATCCTCCCCTCTGTGCTGACATCCTCATCATGGTGAAGCATGCTATGGTTTTCCCATAGGAATTAATAGTGAGCCCTGAACACTTTCCTTTTGACAATGTCTCCCAAACTCAGAATACAGATTTCTTTGGCCCAAAGGATGAAAGCATTAGTAATACAAACAGACCACCATAGTGAATGATGCATGGTGTACTTTGTGTACTTTTTGAAGGAAGCGTTCATATCAACAGAAAGAAGATCCATCTAAGAAGAATGTAGAATTTTGGGGTCAGACAGGCTCCTTAGTGACCTAGGGAGGAGTCAGAATAGTGACCAAAGTTAATAAAGTCTACATCCAGTTAGAGCTAATCAGAGACTGTCTTTGTGAAAGAAGTTATGAGTTAAAAGAAAAGAAGAGGAAGAAGAAGAGAAGGAAACGGAGGAAGGGGGAGGAGCGGAAGAGGGACAAGAGGTGGAGGAGGAAGTATCTATCACAAGCTCACCAAGCACAGATTCACACCCTGAAGACTAGTGGAGCACAATGCTTTCAAGGGCTAACCGGGAGACTTCAGCTATACAGCAGATTGAAGCATTCCTCTGAAACTTAAGGAACCATTTGCACACATTTCTCACAAGTAGTAAGCTTGAGAGAAGAAAGTAGAATCCATACTTCATATATGATGGCTCTCTCTTCTCTACAAACATGTGCTTGGGTGGGAAATGTGGGCTTCCTCTATCACCTTCAGCATACTGATACAAACAAGTGGCACTGAGAATATTTTCTATTCCCAAACCCAAGAGTCTCAATTAACAAATAAACAATGTAAATACATTTATCTTTTCTGTTAAGGCAAACTTAGCTTCAAAGCTGACTCATACCTTAAATGTCTGAAGCTGGATGGTTTGTTTGTCTATTTTTAAATCTTTGTTTGCACTATTCTGAAACGTATATCTTTCTTTCCTGTCATCTTCTTAGGCAAGTGGATATCTCAGGCCATTCAGAAACACACACACACACACACACACACACACACACACACTTTTGGTTGGGAAAGCAGAAAAGAGAAGTCACTAATTCTAAGCTATCACCCCCTTTTAGGAGCAGCTATCTTGTGAAGGTGAGGTAATCATTTGGGGAAGGAGGGCCTTCCAAGGGAAAAGGGTATTTATTTCTTGTTTTGTCAGATATTTGCTGTGTACTTGACAAGGCAATGTTTGATTTTCTGTTCTCTGGCCACAACAGTATGTGTGTTCACGGTTGTCATAGGATTAAATGAAGGACCTACACCCGGGACCTATTCCATGTAGTAGGAACTAGTGGAGCATCAGTTTAAAGATACACTCTCCTGCTTCTCCGGCCTGCTTATAGCCTCTGCCTGCTTATAGCTGTTATAATTGTTGCTGTTGTGATTCGCTAGTACCCTGTTCATTTTCAAACTGATACCCAAATGCAGCAAAGGCAGATTTATCTGGTTGCCTATCTGTTAGTTATCTTCAGTCCTGACCTTCCTGTACACCCATAATGTATGGTTATCCATTTGGTCCTACAAGATTCTCCATAAACTTAGGAATGTACAAATAGCTGATTTCCACAGTCTCATTTACTGACAAATGCATTAACACTCTCTTGTTTCCTTGAAAATCAGTAATCATTGGAGTCACTTAGAACCACCAGAAAATCTCTGACCATGTTAGCTAATATAGAATTTGCTCAAGAGAACACTATATTTTATTCATTTAAGCTGGCTCCCATGGGGTAATCTCCCTCTATTTAAGAAAATGAAGTTGAGACTCAGGAGATGACTAAAGTAACTGGTGGGCTATAGAACACTTGCCCCCTGAGTCACCAGTTCAAATCTGACCCCAAATTGCAAACATCTGAGTGTTGTTTGCTAGTCTCAGCCCACACAGTGCAAGAAGAGCAGCCACATCACATGCCTTGAGTCACCACAGCTAGCTGCTGTTTTCAGTGGCAAAACCTGGGCAAAATGCACAGCAGGCTTACCTTTTCATCCTTAGTGCCTTCAAGGGCACTGCACTGTCGACACGGTCCAAATGTCCAAGATTCATTTCCCAAACTCACCACATATTTTCAAAGCTCTTACATTGTTTCTAAATGGGTCTCAAATCACATTTAAGAAAAAATATTTTTGTATCATCAAAATGCTATTGGAAAGGCTTGGGAATAACTCAGCTGGTAAAATGCTTGTCATGCAAGCATGAAGACCTTGGTTTTTGTTCTCTCTCTCTCTCTCTCTCTCTCTCTCTCTCTCTCTCTCTCTCGGATGGAGAAATGGGTCAGTGGCTAGGAGTACTTTTTGCTCTTGCAGAAGACCTAGCACTCACACTGTTTACAGCTGCCTATAGTTGCCTACAGTTCCAGGGGATTCTATGCCCTTTTCTGACTTCTATTGCTGCATGAGCGTGATGCATGTATATACATGCAATACACATTAAATAAAACACATTAATATATGTTTTAAACATTAGGTATGATTTTCTAATCTCAGTTATGGAGAAGGAGAGGCTGTGGATTCTTGGTGCTTTCTGGCTAGCCAGCATGACTATCAGGGGAGTCGAGAAAGTAAAAAACTTGTCTTATTAAAAAAAGTTCATGTGGAAGAAAAGAAAGGACACTAGAGGTTGTCCTTGACTTTGGCATGAACACACATGTACACACATGCATCATTGTCATTGGTTATTGAGACTTGTGCTATGAACACTATGTTCCCAGTGTCATAATTATGAAGAATAGTAACCATTATCATTCACTAACTAATCATGATGTCAGAGTTTGTGACAGGCAAGACCAATCAATTTCTTTCTCTTGCCTACAGTTTTCACAAGCCATACAATGTCTGTTTCTTGCTTAGTGATTTTCTATGATCATATTAGCAATACTCATCTAATTGTATTTGACGTTAGTTTATTTATTATTAAGACTGAAAACTCAAAAGCAAAACTTCATCCAATCTTTGCTGGCATTTTATAAATTTCAAACATTTTTTAAAATTACTAATGGGAAGCAGTAATTAGTGGGCCAGTAAAATAACTCAGAGGGGGAAAGGCACTTGCTGCCAAGTGCTGGGACTTGAGTTCTAACCCTGGGACCCACATGGTGGAAGGAGACAGGAACACCTTTAAGATATCCCCTGACTTCAAACTGTAAGCTGTGGTGTGTGTACACACAATCACTAAATAAAATTATAAGATATAAAATATTATATTATGTGGTAAGCCAGACAAACACAACCCCAAACTGTGTGCTTGGAGTATCACTTAAGAAAATTAAAATTTGAAACATATCTTTTCTTAATTATATAAATCTGAATTATCAAAGAGTAGCAACTGCTTCTTTCTTCTTTTTCCTTTGTCTTTGAAGTTGGAGTCTTAATATGTAGACCAGAATAGCCAACAGCTCAGGTGGGGTGTTTGGTTGATTACTTGGCTATCACCACAAAACCAGTCTGAGAACTGAATGCAGCAACTGGAGATTTTTAGCTAATGGTTCTCTTCATGGGGGCAGATTGCGAATCTCAAGATGTGAGTAGTTTGCGTATTCAAGTGCAAACACTAAAAGTTCTAGCTATTAAACCTACCGTTGCACAAGTTGGTGTGGCCCAAGAGTGACATTCAGATAGGTGATCACTTTAATGGTGCACTTTAGCTGGTGAAGTCGACACATGTACTGTGTCGAATATGCATTTAGACCAAAAGCAGCAGCCACTGCATAAGAACATGTAAGGTTTATGAGGCACAAGACATTAAATTTAATAGGTAATAAAGCAGGATTAAATAACAAACACATTTCATCACCCAGGCACAGTGAAAAGCTATACCTGTTCAATTTAGCTCAAGAACAATATTCATAATTATGCAGTGGGGTCCACAGGGTCCCTATGTGTGGGGCCAACCCAAGCACAGCAGCTTATGTGACCTTGACAGGTGTGTCAAGACCAGCCTTGTTCTGTCCTCAGGAATCTCTGGATGCAGTTGTGATCCACAGTAGGGAACAGCAATTTCTTGGCCTCTCCAGTCCAGTAGCATTTACAAAATCATTTTGTTTTACAGTTTCCCAAAGGGAAAATATTTGATAGATCCTGGATTATTTATCTTTTTATATATTTGGGACGATTTTAGGAACGTTTTTAGACTAGATTTCTGTCTTAGGGTTTTATTGCTGTAAAAAGAAATGATGGCCACAGCGAAGCTTATAAAGGAAATAATTTAATTGGATCTGGCTTATAGTTCACAGGCTGATTCATCATTTTCATGGCAAGAAGCATGACAGCACACAGGTAGACATGGTGCTAGAGAAGGAGCGAAGAGTTCTATATCTGGATTGGCAGGCATCAGGACAAAGCAGTGAGCCACTAGGCCTAGCTTGAGTTTCTGAGACCTCAAAGCTTGCCCCCAGTGACACACTTCATCCAACAAAGCTACACGTACTCCAATAACGTCACATATCCTAATAGTGCAAGTCCCTATGGGCCTATGGGGGCCATTTTTATTCAAACCATACAACTTGTATATATTTCTCTATACTGTAGCAGTTAGAAAGTAGGGGATTACAATGCTGATTCAGAGCTGAAGCCATTCCTTCTTGTCCTGTGATCTACCATCTTGACGTTACTCACAGTTACAGCATCTTAATGTTATCTTGGTTCAGCAAAGTGTCTTAAGCACAGTCTTAATACAACAATAATCTGCTAGAACCAGGTATCACTATTAACTGTGCATTGACCATCAGTTCTCTCCAGTTCCTTTCTGCTGACTTTGGTTCTATATATTCTCAGGCTAAGTAGACTAGATAGTTCACCAAGGAGAGTCTATTCTAACATCTTTTCTTTCTCACTTATTTATGTCTATTTTATATGCATTAGTGGGTTGCCTGTATGTATGTCTGTGTGAATGTGTCAGGTCCCCTGGAACCGAAGTTGTAGGCAGTTGTGAGCTGCCACATGGGTGCTGTAAATTGAAGCCAGTTTCTCTGGAAGAGCAGCCAGTGCTCTTAACTGCTGAACTATATCTTAAGCCCAATTACTTTTAGTTTCTTTACTTTTACTTTGAACATATTTTTGTACACCACCACCTCAAACTCTTTCAAACAGCTCTTGCTTCACTTTTTTTCTTTACATCAAAGAAATTCAACATTCATTAAACTAATTAATGGCTTGAAATTATCTCTGGAAAACTGGAAACCATAACCAATATAGATAAATGGGGAGAGAGATCACTTAGATTAGGGCCTTAAGGTTACAGGTTAAAGCCTCACACTAGCAAGTGAACATACTTATTAGAACCACATCTCTGATTTGTGATTAGTCAGACTCTTCCCAGTGTCAAGGAGTTAGAATCACAGGAAGTAATCTGTTTAGTGTTCAGAATAGTTATATGAAAATATTATTTTGTAGCAAACTAGTCACTAACACGAGGGCCTTGTTTAGTAGGAGTCAGGAAGAATGTACTCTCCTGCTATCAAATAGAGTATCATAATAGACTGACTGAAAACCTTCCGATGAAAGATGAAATGGAACCTTTTCTGGATCTGAAGCATGGGCCTCCTTGAGTTTTCACAGGTACCTTTTCTAACTGTTTTTAACTAGTCTGTGACTAAATTTTTACCACATTTTCTCAAAAATTCAAATATTTTTTCTGATTATAAAAGTAATCCACATATACCCTTTGTAGAATCTATATGCATAAAAGGAAGTAAATTTCACCTGAAATAATCCTACCAAAATGACCATTCCCAAGTACCTGTCATATCCTTCTATTTTTTCAATGTATAAATTCATATCTATATGTGCCACAGTATAGCATATACAGACACATATATTTTCATGTTTATTTATTTATTTTTAAATAAAACAAAATAAAACATAATAAGATAAACCAAAAACCATCACATCTAAGTCAGACAAGACAGACCAACAGAAGGAAAAGAGCCAAAGAAAGGGCACAGTAGATCATTTTTGTGAGAAAAAAAATGGAACTGAGAACAAAGAAAGTAGGGCATTTGTCCCAGGTCCCAGGGCCAATCACTTGCTCAGGATGGTCTTCAAGCTACAAAACTTTTAGAGTGTAGGGTCTGGGCCTGTCTGAATCAGGAATTCTCATAGTCTGCCACAGTCTCTACAGTTTTCCAGAAATAAAGAAGGTTGAATGCCAGATCTGAGAGGTCAGAATAACCTGATATGTCTTAACTGCTCCAGGAAATCAAATGCAGTATCAGTGGTCACCAGAACCCAGATGTTGCTTTGCATACTTCCAACCTAGCATGCTTTTTATCCTTTTTTTTAAATTTTTTTTATTCGATGTAATTTATTTACATTTCAAATGATTTCCCCTTTTCTAGCCCCCCCACTCCCCGAAAGTACCGTAAGCCCCCTTCTCTCCCCCTGTCCTCCCACCCACCCCTTCCCACTTCCCCGTTCTGGTTTTGCCGAATACTGTTTCACTGAGTCTTTCCAGAACCAGGGGCCACTCCTCCTTTCTTCTTGTACCTCATTTGATGTGTGGATTATGTTGGGTATTCCAGTTTTCTAGGTTAATAACCACTTATTAGTGAGTGCATACCATGATTCACCTTTTGAGTCTGGGTTACCTCACTTAGTATGATGTTCTCTAGCTCTCTGTTGTCCTGCAGGCAAAATGGCGGCGCGCGCGCAGGCCCGGGCAAAAAACCTCCTGGCTGGGTTGGCTCCCCGATGCCCCCCCCCCCCGAACAGCCCAGGGCCTGGGTGCAGGCCAACACCTGTCGGGCTCAGACCCCCTCGGTGTTGGCCTCGGATTATGTTTGTGTACCTCAGTCTGTCCGATCTCTGGAGGCCGAAATCAAGATGGAGATGAGTCTCTCCTGACTGGCGGGAGGCCGAGTTCTGAAGTGGCTTCCGTGCAGCGAAAGGCGCCGCACAACCGCAGCTGCTTGCCGCCCGGCTGGTCAGCGAAGGTGGTCATGGGCACAGGGCCTAACTGGACCCTGTGTCGCCTTGGTTCCACTGCTGATGGCCCTTCAGCTGGACCAGCCACTGCTGCACTGCTGCCGCCACCGCCCGCTTTTTATCCTTAAAGGTCATATTCCTAGATTTTCTTATTGTGTTCATGCCAATGCATACTCAATATGGGAATTCCAGGGAACCTTCAGGACTTGACTTCCATATTTCAAAGGCATGCTTCCTTTTGGTCTAAGTGCTCTTCCCATGTTCCTGTAGTCTCTGATTCTCAGATTAATGGTTTTGATCCTATTAAAAAAACAAGTTGGCCCTATGTCCCTGACGGAATTTGAAATAACACTCCATCTATGTTCCTGATGCCTCTTACCTCTTGTGACTGTGGAGTCTGTTTTGTTATTCTGAAGCTAGCCAAGTATCTGTCCTCTAAGACATAGATTATTGACTGACCTCAATTGGTTTCACTCTTCACTAGCCACTTACTAAAGATGTAACTTGCAGGGAAGGAAGCCCATATGAGTGATTTCAAATCAATAGCATGTGGGTGGAACTGGCAGTGCAGACAAATTTAGGAATTACCATGAGAGTAAGGAATAACACCCTTCTTCATATTTCTCCCTTTATTCTAGTTAGAAACTAATGGGAGATTATTTGGATTATTAAAGGTTTATACATTAGATATCTAAAGCAATCAAGCCTCTAATGTTTTAAACCAGTCCTCCAGAACTACAGGGCTGAGTTTTGACATTCACATGAGACTGGATACAAGCTCCATCCTATTTGTTTTATTGTGGTATTGAGATTGTCGTCATAATTAATAGCAGTATTTCAAGATATTTTCAGACTAACAGTGATGGTCGATGAAGAGAGTGAAAATACCATTGAATGTCCAGGGAATGAACTTAGAACCATAATGATTAGAGCAAGAACAAGAATTTAAATTCCTGCTGTTGGTTTACTTGAAGACACAATTCTCTTTAAAGACTGATGTATTGATGTTTGCAATTAGTAAGGAATCTGAAATGATCTTAAAATTCATGAAACAGAATAAAAATGATTGATATCATTTGATTTTCTTCACAGAACTGATATTTACCCCAGTCTGTGTTAACTTATAATTAATCTATACACCCCATTTCTAGACAATTTTAGGCAACTAGGTGACAGACATCACAAACTATAACAAATGAAAACGTGAGAAATACAATGTGCACTAGCCATAGTGACTGGTACCTGTAATCCAGCTGTCCGGAAGTTCAACTAGACTGCAATTTCAAGATTTTCATGTACTACAACTCGATGCAGGGCTACATTACAAGAATCTCAATTGGTGATGGGGTGCCTTCTCTATTGGAAGAGTTGCCAACTATGAGCTAGTTGTTTGACTATTGAAATTTTCTGGTTTGATGCTATTCAATACATGAGACTTGCAAGTTACCTCAACTAGTGGTTTTCTTTACTTTAAACTGCTTTATCCCCTGAGGACCATTTTGTCTTTTCTGAGCCATTTTAAATTATCATTGCTAGAAGAATGGTCCTCTTGGCAACTTCTCAGAAGAGTTCAAGAATATTTCTAATAAAGCTAACATATCCAGGGTGACCTTCTGCCTCCTTATGAAGAATCAGCAGAGTTACAATGTCAGTGGAACTGTGACTGACAACTGCTGGCTTAGTCACCTTAACCAGTCTCTCTGTTGCTTCAAGCTGGTTTCAATTCCATTTGAGTTACTTACATCCAAGAGTCCTGGCTACTGTGGGGTGGAAGTAAACTCTGATTCTCATTTCATGAAAGCCCAAAGGGTCCCACAGTCAGCTTTTCTCACAAGCAACATCTAAAATGTGAGAACTACTTTTGGACTAAGAAAATAGAAATTTACTTTTGATATTCTGTTCTGACTCATAATTGCCTCTAAATTCAAACATACTGACAGTCATTGAGACCTTATTTAAATGTGTCACAGGCTCTGTTGGTACTCTGTTTACATGCTACACAAAGATGCATGAGGAGATACCCCTTTTGTTAATCTGTCAGACTAGCAAAAGGACCTTTTCAACTTTGATTAAAGGTACCTGGTGAGCTACTGATAGCTCTCCACATTCAGATGTGGACCCAAAGAAGCAGAAAATATTTCTGGTCTCCAGTCATAATATGGTTATGACCCTCCACTTGCTTAAGTGAACCTCTTCAGAAAAGTCTTGCTCCAACCAGAACAAAAGCTGCCACTGCTGAAATTGACAAGAGTAGGTCTCAATTGTCATATGGTAATAATCACAATATGTTGCTCTGAGCAACTGATGACTTTGTAGTCTTTTGATATAACACTTCAAAGGTAAAATTTCTTCTGTTCTCTGTTATTATAAGGAATAAGAACTCCTATGTATGTATGTACACTTTTCATGTAAAAATAAAATACTGCCGGTCTCCTAGCAGGAATGTCATAAAGTTCTCTCTTGTGGCATCATGAAACTGACATAAACATAATATAGTCATCACTTGGTCAGACAAAGCATGTTGGAACAAGTTGGGTGTGCATCAGGTGATGTGCCTAAGAATGTGTTTGAGAGGCAGAAATGAGGTAATGTCAAGGGATGTTCACCAGCTTCTCTTCACTGTGCCACATGCAGAAGCACTGACAGACTCCCTGTGTGGATGGTGTTACCTGGTCTCAGCATCTTCAGCCTGCTTCAGCCTCTTGAGAAAAATAATAAAGCCAATCATGAATTCAGTCTTGAGTCTTCATGAATTTAAACATATTTTCTCAATGTTATATTTTAAGAGCATTCTTATGAATCTGAAAATTAAATATTTAGAAGTATCAGAATGTTTTTATAAAGTAGTATTTAGTAAACTGGAATGATATGTCCACTTTGTTTCTTCATTTGTGTCAACCAGGTAAATATATTTTTGCCAAATTATCATAAAGTTTAAAAAGCCAGTTAGTGAAAGGTTCCTACTGTCTGCTTCAACTATACTACATACTGGAAAAGCAAAACCTATAGACCTCATAAAGATCTGTTTGCCAGGGATTAGGCTTGTAGGTGAGGACAAGAGCAAAGGGCATTTTAGAGCAGTAACACAATTATAACATAATGGTGGTAGATGGAAAAAAGTGTAGATTATGTACAACCAGGCTTTTTCAGTTAAACTGTAGATACTGTGTTAGAATAGTTGTCAGGAGAACCTTATCTGGTATAGGATGTCAATAGTTGGGATTGTACTATCAGGAGAGGGTAATTACATATCTACATCACACATTCAGGGTTGCTGTGAACCTGTAACTATTCTAAGAAACAAAGTATACTTTGTAAATCTTCTTATTTTCAGGTAGTCATATCACAAGTACTCAATCGTGTTGGGGATTGGTTCTAATGCTTTGTCTTAATTCAGCTTCTAGAATCACATGGGAATCTGCTCTTCTGATGCTAAAGAAAGCCTGCCGCCAGTCGGCTCTACTTGGGAAATAAAATTGCCGATGGCCAATGGCTGGGCAAGATGAAAGAGGTGGGACTTTTAGATTGTATGGGCAAGGAACCTAGCAGGATGAGGAAGAGAATCACTGTGAATCAGAGGATTCCATGTAAAGCTGCAGGAAAGAAAACAAGCAACCAGCCATAGAAGAATTCAGGAATGTGGCCCTAGACTCCCCTGATTGGGTCTGGGTAGTAGAGATGAATTGTAGATTTAGCAAGTTGACTCAGGAATGTTGGAAAGAATAATGTATACTAGCCATGGGGAGGATTAGAAATGCCCAGTCATTGAGCTAGTTAAAGCATACCAAAATTAGCTGGTGCCTACATATGTGCGTGTGTGTGTGTGTGTGTGTGTGTGTGTGTGTGTGAGAGAGAGAGAGAGAGAGAGAGAGAGAGAGAGAGAGAGAGAGAGAGAGAGAGAGAGAAGGACTGAATGAGGAAGACAAAGGGTACAGTGCTTAGATGGAGCAATGAATTTAGGTTGGTTCTGCCCCTGGAAGATTGGCTGGAAAAATAAAAAAGACAGCAGTATGTGAGACCTCATAGGCCACTCTTATAGGGTCTTGAACCTTTTCTTTACTTCAAACAAATCTTTGAAAAAAATCTATGTTCATGAGATTTGCTGGGTAACAGTAGTGCTTGTGCAGGATTAGGAGTTACTTTACGCCATGTCTAACTATCCCTTGCTAATTATCCTTCCATCTATTGCATGGATGTCTGCGATGAAGCACATAGCTTCTACACTAAATTCATCTTATGAAGCCTCTAATGTGTTAGTTATCCTGAGGAAGTATAGATAGTACTGTAAATATTTGGAAATAACAACAATTAACTCACAATTCCATTACTTAAAAGTTTGAAAAGTATTAATTGGGCTGGCCCAATAATTCAGTAGATTAAAGCATTTCTCATGGAGGCCTAATGGGATGAATTCAATCTCAAAAACAGAGAATCAACTCCTGAAAGTTGTCCTCTGTTCTACATTGAATTCTTTTTTTTTAATTTTTTTATTCGATATAATTTATTTACATTTAAAATGATTTCCCCTTTTCTAGCCCCCAACTCCCCGAAAGTCCCGTAAGCCCCCTTCTCTTCCCCTGTCCTCCCACCCACCCCTTCCCACTTCCCCGTTCTGGTTTTGCCGAATACTGCTTCACTGAGTCATTCCAGAACCAGGGGCCACTCCTCCTTTCTTCTTGTACCTCATTTGATGTGTGGATTATGTTTTGGGTATTCCAGTTTTCTAGGTTAATATCCACTTATTAGTGAGTGCATACCATGATTCACCTTTTGAGTCTGGGTTACCTCACTTAGTATGATGTTCTCTAGCTCCATCCATTTGCCTAAGAATTTCATGAATTCATTGTTTCTAATGGCTGAATAGTACTCCATTGTGTAGATATACCACATTTTTTGCATCCACTCTTTTGTTGAGTGATACCTGGGTTCTTTCCAGCATCTGGCAATTATAAATAGGGCTGCTATGAACATAGTAGAGCATGTATCCTTATTACATGGTGGGGAATCCTCTGGGTATATGCCCAGGAGTGGTATAGCAGGATCTTCTAGAAGTGAGGTGCCCAGTTTTCTGAGGAACCACCAGACTGATTTCCAGAGTAGTTGTACCAATTTGCAACCCCACCAGCAGTGGAGGAGTGTTCCTCTTTCTCCACACCCTCTCCAACACCTGCTGTCTCCTGAATTTTTTTTTAATTTTTTTATTCGATATAATTTATTTACATTTCAAATGATTTCCCTTTTCTAGCCCCCCCACTCCCCGAAAGTCCCATAAAACCCCTTCTCTTCCCCTGTCCTCCCACCCACCCCTTTCCACTTCCCCGTTCTGGTGTTGCCGAATACTGTTTCACTGAGTCTTTCCAGAACCAGGGGACACTCCTCCTTTCTTCTTGTACCTCATTTGATGTGTGGATTATGTTTTGGGTATTCCAGTTTTCTAGGTTAATATCCACTTATTAGTGAGTGCATACCATGATTCACCTTTTGAGTCTGGGTTACCTCACTTAGTATGATATTCTCTAGCTCCATCCATTTGCTTAAGAATTTCATGAATTCATTGTTTCTAATGGCTGAATAGTACTCCATTGTGTAGATATACCACATTTTTTGCATCCACTCTTCTGTTGAGGGATACCTGGGTTCTTTCCAGCATCTGGCAATTATAAATAGGGCTGCTATGAACATAGTAGAGCATGTATCCTTATTACATGGCGGGGAGTCTTCTGGGTATATGCCCAGGAGTGGTATAGCAGGATCTTCTGGAAGTGAGGTGCCCAGTTTTCGGAGGAACCGCCAGACTGCTTTCCAGAGTGGTTGTACCAATTTGCAACCCCACCAGCAGTGGAGGAGTGTTCCTCTTTCTCCACACCCTCTCCAACACCTGCTGTCTCCTGAATTTTTTTTTAATTTTTTTATTCGATATAATTTATTTACATTTCAAATGATTTCCCTTTTCTAGCCCCCCCACTCCCCGAAAGTCCCGTAAGCCCCCTTCTCTTCCCCTGTCCTCCCACCCACCCCTTCCCACTTCCCCGTTCTGGTTTTGCCAAATACTGTTTCACTGAGTCTTTCCAGAACCAGGGGACACTCCTCCTTTCTTCTTGTACCTCATTTGATGTGTGGATTATGTTTTGGGTATTCCAGTTTTCTAGGTTAATATCCACTTATTAGTGAGTGCATACCATGATTCACCTTTTGAGTCTGGGTTACCTCACTTAGTATGATGTTCTCTAGCTCCATCCATTTGCCTAAGAATTTCATGAATTCATTGTTTCTAATGGCTGAATAGTACTCCATTGTGTAGATATACCACATTTTTTGCATCCACTCTTCTGTTGAGTGATACCTGGGTTCTTTCCAGCATCTGGCAATTATAAATAGGGCTGCTATGAACATAGTAGAGCATGTATCCTTATTACATGGTGGGGAGTCTTCTGGGTATATGCCCAGGAGTGGTATAGCAGGATCTTCTGGAAGTGAGGTGCCCAGTTTTTGGAGGAACCGCCAGACTGATTTCCAGAGTGGTTGTACCAATTCGCAACCCCACCAGCAGTGGAGGAGTGTTCCTCTTTCTCCACACCCTCTCCAACACCTGCTGTCTCCTGAATTTTTAATCTTAGCCATTCTGACTGGTGTAAGATGAAATCTTAGGGTTGTTTTGATTTGCATTTCCCTAATGACTAATGAAGTTGAGCATTTTTTAAGATGCTTCTCCGCCATCCGAAGTTCTTCAGGTGAGAATTCTTTGTTTAACTCTGGACTCCATTTTTTAATAGGGTTGTTCGGTTTTCTGGAGTCTAACTTCTTGAGTTCTTTATATATATTGGATATTAGCCCTCTATCTGATATAGGATTGGTGAAGATCTTTTGCCAATTTGTTGGTTGCCTATTTGTCCTCTTGATGGTGTCCTTTGCCTTACAGAAACTTTGTAATTTTATGAGGTCCCATTTGTCAATTCTTGCTCTTAGAGCATACGCTATTGGTGTTCTGTTCAGAAACTTTCTCCCTGTACCGATGTCCTCAAGGGTCTTCCCCAGTTTCTTTTCTATTAGCTTCAGAGTGTCTGGCTTTATGTGGAGGTCCTTGATCCATTTGGATTTGAGCTTAGTACAAGGAGACAAGGATGGATCAATTCGCATTCTTCCGCATGCTGACCTCCAGTTGAACCAGCACCATTTGTTGAAAAGGCTATCTTTTTTCCATTGGATGTTTTCAGCCTCTTTGTCGAGGATCAAGTGGCCATAGGTGTGTGGGTTCATTTCTGGATCTTCAATCCTGTTCCATTGATCTGCCTGCCTGTCACTGTACCAATACCATGCAGTTTTTAACACTATTGCTCTGTAGTATTGCTTGAGGTCAGGGATACGGATTCCCCCAGATTTTCTTTTGTTACTGAGAATAGTTTTAGCTATCCTGGGTTTTTTATTGTTCCAGATGAATTTGATAATTGCTCTTTCTAACTCTGTGAAGAATAGAGTTGGGATTTTGATGGGTATTGCATTGAATCTGTATATTGCTTTTGCCTAATGGCCATTTTAACTATATTGATTCTACTGATCCATGAGCATGGGAGGTTTTCCCATTTTTTGAGGTCTTCTTCCATTTCCTTCTTCAGAGTCTTGAAGTTCTTGTCATACAGATCTTTCACATGTTTGGTAAGAGTCACCCCAAGATACTTTATACTGTTTGTGGCTATTCTGAAGGGGGTCATTTCCCTAATTTCTTTCTCAGCCTGCTTATCCTTTGAGTATAGGAAGGCCACTGATTTGCTTGTGTTGATTTTATAACCTGCCACTTTGCTGAAGTTGTTTATCAGCTGTAGGAGCTCTCTAGTGGAGTTTTTTGGGTCACTTAGGTAGACTATCATATCATCTGCAAATAATGATAGTTTGACTTCTTCCTTTCCAATTTGTATCCCTTTAAACTCCTTATGTTGTCGAATTGCCCGAGCTAGTACCTCAAGTACAATATTGAAAAGATAAGGAGAAGGGGGGCAGCCTTGTCTGGTCCCTGATTTCAGTGGGATTGCTTCAAGTTTCTCTCCATTTAGTTTGATGCTGGCTACCGGTTTGCTGTATATTGCTTTTACTATGTTTAGGTATGGGCCTTGAATTCCTGTTCTCTCCAAGACTTTAAGCATGAAAGGATGCTGAATTTTGCCAAATGCTTTTCCAGCATCCAATGAAATGACCATGTGGTTTTGTTCTTTGAGTTTGTTTATGCAGTGGATTGCATTGATGGATTTCCGTATATTGAACCAACCCTGCATTCCCGGGATAAAGCCTACTTGATCATGGTGGATGATCGTTTTGATGTGTTCTTGGATTCGGTTGGCAAGAATTTTATTGAGTATTTTTGCATCTATGTTCATAAGGGAAATTGGTCTGAAGTTCTCTTTCTTTCTTGGATCTTTGTGTGGCTTTGGTATCAGCATAATTGTGGCTTCGTAGAAGAAATTGGGTAGTGTTCCTTCTGTTTCTATTTTGTGGAATAGTTTGAAGAGTATTGGTGTTAACTCTTCTTTGAAGGTCTGATAGAATTCTGCATTGAAACCATCTGGTCCTGTGCTTTTTTTAGTTGGAAGACTTTCTATGACTCCTTCTATTTCTTTAGGCATTATGGGACTGTTTAGATGGTCTAGTTAGTGCTGATTTAATTTTGGTATTTGGTATCTGTCAAAGAAATTGCCCATTTCCTCCAGATTCTCCAGTTGTGTTGAGTACAGTCTCTTGTAGTAGGATCTGATGGGTTTTTTGGATTTCCTCAGTTTCCGTTGTTATATCTCCCTTTTCATTTCTAAGTTTGTTAATTTGGATACTTTCTCTGTGCCCTTTGGCCAGTCTGGCTAAGGGTTTTTCTATCTTGTTGATTTTCTCAAAGAACCAGCTCCTGCTTTTGTTGATTTTTTGTATGGTTCTCTTTGTTTCTACTTGATTGATTTCCGCCCTGAGTTTGATGATTTCCTGCCTTCTACTCCTCCTGGGTGAAATAGCTTCTTTTTGTTCCAGGGCTTTCAGGTGTGTCATTAAGCTGGTAATGTATGCTCTCTCCATTTTCTTTTTGGAGGCACTCAGGGCTATGAGTTTTCCTCTTAGCACTGCTTTCATTGTGTCCCATAGATTTGGATATGTTGTGTTTTCATTTTCATTGTGTTCTAAAAAGTCTTTGCTTTCTTTCTTTATTTCTTCCTTGACCAAGGTATCATTGAGTAGAATATTGTTCAGTTTCCACGTGTATGTGGGTTTTCTGTTGTTTTTGTTGCTATTGAAGACCACTTTTACTCCATAGTGATCTGATAGGAGGCATGGGATTAGTTCGATCTTCTTATATTTGTTGAGGTCTGTCTTGTGACCAATTAAATGGTTTATTTTGGAGAAGGTGCCATGAGGTGCTGAGAAAAAGGTATATTCTTTTGTTTTAGGATAGAATGTTCTATATATATCTGTTAAATCTATTTGGTCCAAAGCTTCAATTAGTTTCATTGTGTCCCTGTTTAGTTTCTGTTTTCCTGATCGGTCCATTGAGGAAAGTGCAGTGTTGAAGTCACCCACAATTACTGTGTTAGGTGCAATGTGTGCTTTGAGTTTTAATAACGTTTCTTTTACGAAAGAGGGTACCCTTGCATTTGGAGCATAGATGTTCAGGATTGAGAGTTCTTCTTGTTGTATTTTTCCTTTGACCAGCAAGAAGTGTCCCTCAGAGTCTCTTTTGATGACTTTGGGTTGAAAGTCAATTTTATCTGATATTAAAATGGCTACTCCAGCTTGTTTTCTGAGACCATTGGCTTGTAAAATTGTCTTCCAGCCTTTTACTCTAAGGTAGTGTTTGTCTTTGACCCTGAGGTGTGTTTCCTGTAAGCAGCAAAATGTAGGGTCCTGTTTACGTATCCAGTCAGTTATTCTGTTTCTTTTTATTGGGTCATTAAGTCCATTGACGTTAAGAGATATTAAGGAATAGTGATTGTTACTTCCTATCATTTTTGACGTTATTTTTTAAATTTGATTGCTTAACTTCTTTTGGGTTTGATGAAAGGTTACTATCTTGCTTTTTCCAGGGTGAAGTTTCCCTCCTTGTATTGGTGTTTTCCTCCTATTATCCTTTGTAGGGCTGGGTTTGTGGATAGATATTGGGTAAACTTGGTTTTGTCATGAAATATCTTAGTTTCTCCATCTACAGAGATTGAGAGTTTTGCTGGATATAGTAGTTTTGGTTGGCATTTGTGTTCTCTTAGAGTCTGCATGAGATCTGCCCAGGACCTTCTAGCCTTCATAGTCTCAGGTGAAAAGTCTGCTGTGATTCTGATAGGTCTTCCTTTATATGTTACTTGGCCTTTTTCTCTTACTGCCTTTAATAGTCTTTCTTTGTTTAGAACATTTGGTGTTTTGATTATTATGTGAAAGGAAGTATTTCTGATCTGGTCCAGTCTGTTTGGAGTTCTGTAGGCTTCTTGTATATTCATGGGCATCTCTCTCTTTAGGTTAGGGAAGGTTTCTTCCATAATTTTATTGAAGATATTTGCTGGCCCTTTAAGTTGTAAATCTTCACTCTCATCTATGCCTATAATCCTTAGGTTTGGTCTTCTCATTGTGTCCTGGATTTCCTGGATATTTTGGGTTACAAGTTTTTTGCATTTTGCATTTTCTTTAACTGTTGAGTCCATGGTTTCTATGGAGTCTTCAGCATCTGAGATTCTTTCTTCTATCTCTTGTATTCTGTTGTTGATATTTGCATCTCTGTCCCCTGATTTCTTCCCAAGGCTTTCTATCTCCAAAGTTGTCTCCCTTTGAGTTTTCTTAGTTGTTTCTACTTCTGATTTTAGATCCTGGATGGTTTTGCTTAGCTCCTTCACTTGCTTGTTTGTGCTTTCCTGTAATTCTTTAAGAGATTTTTGTGTTTCCTCTTTCATGACCTCAGTCTGTTGACCAAAGTTCTCCTGTATTTCTTTAAGTGTTTTTTGTGTTTCCTCATTGTTGGCTTTTGTATTCTCCTGGATTTCTTTGAATGATTTTTGTGTTTCCCTTGCAAGGGCTTCTAACTTTTGATCCATTTTCTCCTGAATTTCTTTAAGTATGTCCTTCATGTGTTCCTGTACCAGCATCATGACCAGTGATTTTAAATCCAAATCTTGTTTTACTTGTGTGATGGGGTATCCAGGACATGTTGGTAGAGGAGAATTGGGTTCAGATGTTGCCATATTGCCTTGATTTCTGTTAGTGACCTTCCTGCGTTTGCCTTTTGCCATCTAGTTCTCACTGGTGTTAGTTTGTCTTGTCAGTGCTGGACTCACCAGTGCAAGCTGCCCCTTCCCAGTTGGCCTCTGGTGCACAGCTTACCTCCTGCACTGCCTGTAGACGGGGTGCTGCTGCCCAGGCTGTTCAGATCCCGAATCAGGTACCCAAAGGCTTACGCTGGGGCCCGCTGGATTCACTGGAGCACACCAACTTCTCCCCTCTAGCCTCTTGCAGGACTTGGAGATGTGGTGCCGACGCCCAGGCTGATCTGGATCTGGAAGCGGAGAGAGTTGACCTGAGGGCTCCCGCCTGAGGCCTTGCTCCAGATTGTGTCTGTGGACCAGATGGAGCCCATGTGCACCCCCAGGTAGTGCCGAGGGTGTATGCTGCCGGGACCTCCCCTGTGTTCTGATCACTCCGCTGGGCAGCCGATCCCCCAACCGGGCTGGCGCACACAAGGTTAGCCTGGCTGGCCAGGCCCTGAGTCCAGGCAAAAGCCTGGGAGGCCAATGTCCGAGCAAAGTTCCCCCAAGGTTTATGACTGTTACTTGGGTCTGCCAGGTGACCAGGATGGCGGGCGTGCGTGCTCTCGCTCCCCAAAAGCGCAGGGAGAGTCTGCTGTGCTAACATCCTCCTGGGCGGGATGACACACAGATGTCCCACCAAGCCGCCCGGTTCTTGGGGTCAGTCCAGGGCCTGTTGGGGCCTAGACCCCCACTTTGTTAGCCTCAGGCTATGCCTGTTAGCCGTCTCTGCCCTCCTGAGCAATCTGGGTCCTGTAGGCAAAATGGCAGAGCACGCCGGCCAGGGCAAAAAACCTCCTGGCTGGGTTGGCACCCCGATGGCCCCCCCGAACAGCCCAGGGCCTGGGTGCAGGCCAATGCCCATCGGGCTCAGACCCCGAGGTGTTGGCCTCAGATTATGTTTGTGTACCTCAGTCTGTCTGATCTCTCTGGAGTACGAAACCAAGATGGAGGTGAGCCTCTCCTGACTGGCGGTAGGCCGAGTTCTGAAGTGGCTTCTGTGCAGCGAAAGGCGCCGCAAAACTGCAGCTGCTTGTAGCCTGGCTGGTCAGTGAAGGTCAGTGGTTGTGGGCGCAGGGCCTAACTGGACCCTGTGTTGCCTTGGTTCCACTGCTGATGGCCCTTCAACTGGACCAGCCACTGCTGCACTGCCCCTACATTGAATTCTTAGCCTCCTTTTACTCTCCTCCGTACACGAGGATAAAATATCAGTGGTTCATAGAATCAGGAGAAAGGGGGCACAATCCCAGCAGTAACTGAAGATTCTTAGAGCTGGGCAACTACATGTGAACAGTTCATCATATGGACACCTGCACATTCTTGCTGTGTTCTAACTGTATGAGCAAAGCAGCTTGTTCTATGTTATTCACACTAGAAACTCTGATGCACTAACCAAGCACAGGCATAAGTCAGTCTAATCTAAGGCTACAGGCAGAGAAATAGATACATAGGACATAGGTGTCACATAAAATGATGAGTTCAATTTATCAATTTTCAAGGAGGCTTTACTTTTTCAAGGAAATTTCAACTCTGAATAAAGCCTGGTTCATGCTCTACAACAATTGCTGTTTTATTGTTCTTGTAAAAGAATGGGCTTTCTTTTACTTAAAATATTTTAATACTTTTCTTTTATTTGCATAAGCATTTTGCCTGCGTGTACTTCTATGTATCACAAGGGCATCAGTTCCCCTTGAACTAGAATGAGTTAAAATATAGAGATTATACAATATAGTGATTTGGTGTACCAACTATCCAGCCCCACAAGGTTTGACAGATATAGTCTTGTGAAGGGTGGAAGAAGAAGGGTACCCTCGCAATCTCAGACCTAAGCCTTCAACTAAGAGGCAATCAGTTGCCAATTGCTAAATGAGATGAGCATAGAGCACCTGGCCTGGTGGGTAATATGGAGAAGAATCGCAGCCTGAGGATGTTGCAGAGATCGAGCATCTAACAACGTAATCATCTTATCAGCAGCATGACTTCAACAACTATACAACATTCCATCATGTGTGCATATGATAGTTACTCTGTTGATATCAGACCACTGTCCAACTCGGATGAGTCCAATCACAAAACAGTGTATCTCATGTCTAACAGGAGGTCAAGCCAAAGTAGAGGATCTGTTCCTCTTGAATCTTTCAAGCTGATACAAACTGTATCATAATGAAACCTGCTGTGGTCCACTCAGTTTCTTCATTCAAGTCTAGTTTCTTAGCTAATGTGACTTTTCTTTATCTGTGTCTTCAGAGTAACAAGAGCAGACTTAGTACAGAAACTGAGTAAGAGGAACATGAAAATCAGACATTGTTACTAAATTACAATTTAGCGAAAATATATGCATTTTGTTTAGCCCCCTTATGTTATAATCTCTTCCTAAATTATACTGGTTTCTGTTGCTCAAACTGTTTCAAATAAAGAGGAAAATATTTTTCATGAGATTATAATGTTCAAATATTTTATTTAATCATATAATTGCTAGAAAGATAAATATTAAAAATATATTTATTTAGTACCTGATAGAGCTATGCTTGTTGCTTAACTCTTTCTAATACCCTATTTTACAGTACATAATCATTGTAATAAGTGATCATTATAAAGGAGAATGACAGATTAAATACCATGGTCAAGGGTTAAGCCAAGGTCCTTGGGACCCTGGTGAACTTTTCAGCATAACATCCTCCTCAAGGGAGTATGTTAAAGTATATTAAGGTATTATGTTAAGGTAACTTTTATTCAAAAGATGCAATTGTTACCATTTCCATCTCTTTCTGAACTCTGGCTGGATGGTTTAACTCAGCTGTTCTGGCTAAAACTCTTTATATGTATATATATATATATATATATATATATATATATGGAGAGAGAGAGAGAGAGAGAGAGAGAGAGATTTTAGATAATTTTATTCCAAATATCTAAAGCACATATACAATGAGTATATTTTAAAGAAGATATGTTTAAATATAACACGCCATACAGGATAAAAACATATAATATATAGCTTGATTTTTCTTTTTTTCTCTAAATTTTCTTTTTTTTATTCAATATATATTTTTTTACATTTCAAATGATTTCCTATTTTCTGCCCCCCCACTCCCCAAAAGTCCCATAAGCCCTCTTCCCTCCCCCCTGTTCTCCCATCCACCCCTTCCCACTTCCCTTTTCTGGTTTTCCCTATACTGCTACACTGAGTCTTTCCAGAACCAGGCCACTCCTCCGTTCTTCTTGTACCTCATTTGATGTGTGGATTATGTTTTGGGTATCCCAATTTTCTAGGCTAATATCCACTTATTAGTGAGTGCATACCATGATTAATCTTTTGAGACTGGTTTACCTCACTTAGTATGATGTTCTCCAGCGCCATCCATTTGTCTAAGAATTTCATGAATTCATTGTTTCTAATTGCTGAATAGTACTCCATTTCTAAGATGACTGATTCAAACTGGCTTCTATTGGCTTGTAACTGAATTGCTCTGCTGGGACATGGCACCAAACTAACTCTGGCAATTTGTTCTAATCTTCTGGCTCCTTCTAATTCTCAGGTTCATTCTGTATTCACCTGTAATCTGTGTGTCTACAACTGTTCCCCCAGTATCTCCCCTACTCCCTGCTCTCTTAAGTTTCTCCTCTCTCCTGCTTCACATCAGAGTTGGGCATATCCTATCTCTGTCTCATTCTGTCAAATCTTTCTTATATGTCTCTTTGTCTGCCACTCAATTAGATGTCACTTTCAAGCATGGTTGCTTCCTTCTACAAATTCTCCTTACCTTTGTCATCCACTCAGTTAGATATCACTTTCAAATGTGGGTTTTTCCTTCTACAAACATACTTGACCGGCATTGTTTGGGATTAAATGTGTGTGATGTGTCTGCATTTTGGCCAGATCACACAATCCTAGAAAAAGTAGAAGAGAGAGCAAAAACAAATGACAAAGAGAGAACAGACAATATAAAAAGAGGTAGCTAGGAAGAGTACATTAGAGGATTTGGATGGAGGAAACGAAAGGGGGAAATTATGTCATTATACTATAATCTCAAAAAAATAAAACAAAAAAATCAAAAACCAGCTCTCATCATACACACATAGGAGGAGTTTCACACTATAGGAAATTTATATTGGGACATTATTAGTTTTACTGAAAATTAGCTAGGATGGAAATATTGAAGCAATATGAGTCTTCGCTAAGATTACTTAACTGGTCTTTTCATGTTGATAATATCTTCTCTACCTAGATCCTAATTCTCTCAGAAAGGCCAGGCTTTCTGGATTCTCTTACTGTTCAGTAGGCACACTTGGTCTTCGAATCAAATGAGCAAGCCCCTAAATTGGCTAACTCCTGTTTCTTCCCCCACTCAGGTCCTTTCCTGGACAGTGGCATTTACCAAGGCTAACAACACCGTGAACCTCTGGAGAAGCATCACCCTAAGGACACCCCATGTTCCATGAAGTTGCTGCTGAGACTTGTTCCATGTGAGAGTGTGCTCTCTCTCTCTCTCTCTCTCTCTCTCTCTCTTTTTTTTTTTTTTTTTACTTTTATAAGGTAAGTTCTGCTCACGAGAGATTCTGGGTTTTGTCATCTGATAATGTCAGAGAAGGCAGTTGAGAGAGCTTGCAGAACTTACTGAAAGTGGAATTTTGTTTGTTTTAATAAAAGAAAAAAATTCTGAAAGTTCTCCTTACCAAATCAATGGCAATGCCAACAATAAAACAACAGCTGTGAGCTTAATGCATAAAATAAGGACTTGAAAGCCACGGATTCAAAGGCAGGGTCATTATTTAAGTGCCACAGAGATTACACACCAGAACTGAAGTAAATAAGCCATCATCAGTAACTTAAGGAGTAAAGATTGTTTTCTCTGGGGAGAAAGTTCTCCTGCTGCCATGGTCCTCCAAGCAGTTTAAAAGAAAAAGTGATTTTAAAAAATGCACAATGTGATTTACATCATATAATAGATGGGAAATAAAGTAGCATTAGTATTCACCTACAAATAAAGTCTATGTGCATAATAATGTATGTGAAAGCATGTTTCTGCTTGGATTAGCTGTGATATCCTGTGGGAAAATGTATCTGATCATATCACCTGTGAATGATGCAAAGTAGATTTGTACTCTGATACCTAATGCTCCAGCTAAAGTTGCAAAGTCTGAGAAAACTCTGCAAGCCAAGCTCCAGGGGATGGAAGGGAAGTTGCATTCCTTTCGGGAAGCTTCAAACAATCAATGCTCAGCTAATGGATTGAAATATTGCTGTATTAATATTTCCATTGCTGCTATAGATAATCTTTGAGTGGAAGAAATCTTTTTTCTCTTTCCATCAAGTGAGAACTGTCACCCACAGACCAAATAAACCACACCATGTCGTGCGAAAGGCAGCCTATTATGATCCTTCATATCTTCCAAGTCCTCAAGTGCACTTGGAGTCCAGTAGCTAAGAGACCACTCCACATCCTGTGTAACTGCAGTATAACACATGCTAGTTCTACAGACTGATGATGGTACTCTGCTGTCATGAACAACCAGGTAACGGCACTTGGGTGTCTTTCATTCCTGGGCCGACAGTGACCTTCAAATGTTATCAGCATTGGGGTGCTTTCAAACACATTAAAATAAGGAGGAGTGGAACACAGGTGGATAGCCTGCTCAGTCATTTCATCGTTCTCGTCCCTTCTGGAACAGATGCTGTAAGAAAAGTGGAATGGTTCTCATATCCATTGGTAAAAATCATTCTCAGACAAAGATGCCTTTATTGGGGAAACAAAAATGGTGACACCATTATCAGGAATTCAGGGAAATTTAAAATTCAAAATACAGAAAAAATAAAATCTGCACCAGCCAAATTAATCATTTTAGGGATTCTTCTGTTAGTTTTCATAATAATAATAATAATAATAATAATAATAATAATAATAATGATAATAGAGTCCAATTAAGAAAAACCATACCATTTCTGTAATTTGGAGAACTAGTTAATTCAGATTTACACATTCATTTCAGAGTACCACCATAATTTCCATTTCTAAATGTTGGGAATATATGCATTGTAATCTTTATTTTGCTAAGTTCTGTTTATTCTTTGTTCTCTTCACATTGTCCAGTGCATGATGTTTTTAAATTCTAAACTCATGTCATTACAGAAAACTTGACTATCCGTAAGACTAATTTAAACGTGGGAGAGATGCTGGTAATGGCGAGATCTGAGTGGCTGCATTTGGTTTATAAATAGGTTGTCCTAGATAAAAAGGAGCCAGGAATCAATGTGCCAGATAAAAGAGACCAGATGCTAAGGAAAGTAGCCCTATTTTCTAGAACAACTTCTTCAGTAGCGACACTGTGGGGGAAATAGAGTTCAGCCTTGAGGGCCTATTTCAATCAATTTTCTAAAAATTGGTAAAAATCAAACGTCCCACATACGTGTTTTGTGTTGGTCAAGGTATCCATAATTTATGCTTAAATTCATTCATGAATAAATGTAAAAGTCCCTACATTTCCAATAGCATTCTAAATTCCTGCATATATTTGGAATTGGATTTTTTTTTTTAAAGAAGGAAAAGTGGTTCCAAAAAGGTGCAGGATGGCAAAGCCCCTGAGTTGAAACATTTGCGAGAATAGAGCTCTGTGAATATCTTAGAGAAAATCCCTTCTGAAGTCTAGCTCAAGTTACACATTACAAATCACTTTGAAAGACTTTTTTTCCCCCTTCCCCTTATGGTATCCAGTCTCTTGATTATTAGGGATGATGAGCCCTAGCTTGAAAGCAGAAACTTAAATCAGTGACTCTATTTTTATTGCCAAACGGAGATCTGAATTCATATAATAAGAGAGCAGTGGGGATGAGATATGACAGAATTCATTAATGTGCCAAGGATGTGGCCAACTTGTCTACAACTAGTTAAAAGGCAAATACACAGATTGATCATTTTTCTTTCCAGGACTGTACGTCACAATACACATGGCCTGTTTCCTAAAACCTTCTGTCTAATGTTTAATAGATTGATGGAACTTCAAAAACAGCACTCCCGACAATCCTGCTAGACAAGAGGGGACATGGAGATGCATTCAGTTAGAAGAGAAACTTTGCAATCTGAGCTCAAAAGAATTTGAGTCGATTTCACATTTGCCCTTTAATTTAAACTAAGATTTAACTTTGGATTCAAAAGGAGTTGTGGCTTGAGTCTGACATTTTATATTTAAAAAGAAAAGACTGATACAAACAATTTTAATTTTTTTAATATTTTACGTTTAGCATTCTGTGCAGTATAAGTTGCTAGATTTATCAAGCAGGTATCCATGAGATCTTTAAAGATTCCCCTTCTTCTTCAAGAAGTGGCATGGATTGGTGCTTAGGAGTGACTCACAGTCCGGAGGCTGCTGTGTGGATAAGATTGGTCAGAACATGGAAGCCTGTGAGTCAGGCTTTAGAAGAAACCCCACGTCTTTACCATAAGCCCTTGAAGAGAAAAAAGAGCCCATGCATAGATAATTTTTAGAAATAAAAATTATTCTAAGTGTACAAGGTTAGCTTACAAGTTCAAGTCGCCTTTTTCTCCCACCTCTTTACCTGAGTTCCCCTGTATTTCTTTTTCTTTTTTGCCTGCATTTTTGCTCTTTTCTTTATTAGATATTTTCTTTAATGACATTTCAAATATTATCCCGTTTCCTCATTTCCCCTCCAAAAACCCTCTATTCCATCCCCCCTCCACCTGCTCACCAATCCACCCACTCCTGAATGATTCCCTGATCTAGCATTCCCTTATATTCAAAGAATAAGCCTTCACAGGACCAAGGGCCTCTTCTCTGACTTATGTCCAACGAGGCCATCCTCTGCTACTTATACAGCTGGAGACATGGGTTCTTCCATGTGAGGGACTGTGTGAAATATCCTATTTCTCCTCTCAGGTTTCTCTGGAAGAAATGTGCTGCTTTATTTGAGTGGAAACTAGATTGAGCATTAACTTCTGATTGTTTCAATTTCATTCATCTGCCTTTCCATCCTGTTTTCTATTTTCAGTCACTCAACTGTACCTGTTTGTGTTTGTGTGCTTAATTTTTACCTTTTGTGTTCTAAAGATTCTCACTGGGAGAAGGGAACTGGGCTCCTGAGTTCTAAAATCAGACATGTTTCCCTCACAGCTTCTCAAACACCCTTTCTTGCATGGATTATACAGAAACTGCTATAAACTGAGAGGCAAAGTCAAAATTTAACCTCATAATATGAAGTAAAAATTAATCCTTTCAAACAGGGCTGCATACCCTAACCTCTAGAAATGCCCAGAGACACCCAGAACTTCATATCTTACCTTCGATTGCATGGTGACTAAATTTGACTGGAGTTAAATAGTAGTTGCTTTTGTTGTTGGGGTGGTGGTGGTTGTTGTTTACCGAGGGAAAACTAATTGTCATATAATCTCTCATTTCTATGAATAATGAACACTAAGAATGGAGATAGTCGTTTTCACAAGTTAACCAACACATTTAAGATTGCATGGGTCAGAAAAGACAGAAGCCTGGAGCCTGAACTCCTGACTGCTGACTTGGCACTGGACCAATCACATGTATCCCACCTTAATTTCCCTCCATCTGTTCATACACACACGCAGGCCTGACACTGGCTTCAGGTTATTCTGCAACAGCACAATGGGAAAAACCCAGATTCCAACCCCAGAGTAAGTCCTAATAGCTTGAGTGCCTTGGTTGCTTAGTGTATAAGTGTGAAAGAGCTAAATTAGATCATCTCCCATGTGGTGAAAGCATGATCTGTACACAAAAACAACCCAGAGCTTCAGAGATGATCTTCCTTCTTTCTGGCTATAGAAATCATGAGACATTAAACATTAATATTGCAGTTCTGGGAATGAACCCAGAGCCTGCTACAGTACGTTGAGAGCT
This sequence comes from Apodemus sylvaticus, assembly GCF_947179515.1. Classification (NCBI taxonomy): domain Eukaryota; kingdom Metazoa; phylum Chordata; class Mammalia; order Rodentia; family Muridae; genus Apodemus; species Apodemus sylvaticus. The sequence continues at coordinate 56,845,910 of NC_067480.1, read as the reverse complement.
CTATCCCTAAGCTGTATGTCCACCCCTCTTTTTACCTTTTGTTTTGGGGAAAATAGGATTTCACTAAGTTGTTCAGGCTGGCCTTGAACTCACTGTAAAGCTCAGCGTAGCCTTGAATTTTTGCAATTTCTCCATCTACTTTGAGGGCAGCTGAGACTGTGGACCTGTACCTCTAGGCCTGATGAAATTATATAGACTTTATAGCTATCAGCTTTCTCATACGAAAAGCCAAAGATGGTAACATCAGTTTTGAAGCAGTCTTGTAAAAAGTCAGTAAAAGAATATATGTAAAAACAGTTTGCCAAATGGCAAGCACTCAATAAATGTCAATTATTTCTTTTAGTGTTAGCACTTGTCATGTTCTAAAGACATACATTATTTTAATAGCAGTTTTATCATTATATTATCTATAAATGAATTTAAGCATTACTAACATCAAGGGCAAAAGATTAAATATATTAAGCATCTAAATAATCAAAATGTATTTGTGAAACACAGCATTTTATTATTTATCTGACAGCATTGATTTATGTTTATTTCACCTAATAGAAGACGAGAACTTTTTTATATTTTATTTTTTTATTTTTTCATCTTAAGTAATGGAAATAGAATGAATGCTCACCAAGCAACGTAAAATGGAGCTATAATCCCAGCCAGGACTTAAGACTGGATGGTAAGATATGAGCATGTCTTAATATGCTCATCTTTTTCTTTAATAGGAATAGAAATAGTTAAGTAGGATAATTATACATGTCAGAGAAGATAAAACCTTCCTGCATAGACTTATCCTTCAAATGGGTAAGTAACAAGAAGCAAGTCCTCATGGAAAAAATAAACATCAAAACTTCAAAAAGGCAAGGCATACATAGTGAGTTTAAATGATCGTTTGTACAAATGTTTCACTGACATGGGAAAGAAAAAGCATGCAGTTTATTTGTAAAATAATTTATTAAACTCTAGCATTTGGGGAAAAATTCAACCACAGTTGATATCAAAGAAAGGTAAGAAACCTCATAGCTACATCCCCCCAAACCAAAAATGCAGCTCATCAAGTACAGTGAACAGGAAGGTTTTAATGGCTTTCTGGCAGGAATTGGTTGGATAGCAGAGAGAAATTGCACAGGAAAAAAAAAATCTTTCACATAAAAAGCTTTCACTTTTTGTCTCCCTTGTTAGAAACCAAGAAACATTTGGGTAGCTTTTTTAAATTTTAAATTTTTATTTTTAACATATATTAATTTGAAGCCTTGTTTCAGGTCCAGGTGCCATGTGGAAGATGATTGATGTTCCAGGGATGGGAGAAGGATGGAAACTGGGAGCCATCCAAGTTGTAGGCATCTAGAAATGAAGAGAAAACACCTCCTTCCTCTATGGGTGGGTCCTCATGGGAACTCTAATGCTATTTTTGTTTGTTTGTTGCTTCATACATCCAAAGTAATATTATAAGCAGTTTTCAAGTAAACATAATTAATCTTTGACCCTATCAAAAAAAACTACCCAATTAGCTTATCTATATTTTTGTTTACTAAATGAATAAAAGCCATGTTTAATGTATGTGGTTCAATACTGTTTACACTTGAAACGTGTTCTAGTTCAATACAAAAGGAAGTATGATTTTTTTTAATTTTACTCTATATTATGAAAAGTAAAGTAAAATTGTGTATCCTCTAAAATATTAGAAACTGGATCTTAGAGGAGGAAGTACATTTTCATACAATAAATTTTAACTTTCAAAAGGCAGGACACACTTATTACTGTGGTGATTTGAAAAATGCATGCACCCTGATGTTCTTCAATGTAATAAAATAAAGTGAACTAAACAGTAAATATAATTGAAGGTGTTAAATAATTATTAAATTTTCATGTGCTTTAAATTAACCACAATTTTGATAGCAAGTTTGGATGTTCAGATTGATGTCAAATTAATGAGAAAATAAGTCAGCCACAAAATAATTATGATATCTGCCTAGCCATATGTTTAAACATTTAAGATTTCTGCTAGGAAAAAGGATCAACTTTAATCTACATAAAGCCCCACTTGTAAAATAGTACAATTTACAAAGTTTCTATATGCCCATTTTGCAGCATGTATCCTAGAACAAGTTTTATTTTAGTTCATAATTGAAATGGCCCTGATTTGGATCTACGGTTGCTAAATTGTATAATAGTACTGACAACATCTTACTTATAAATGCACAATTCTTGTGAGCACTCATATTTTAGACTTGGGTCCTTCCTGACCAAATTTTTCAAGAAATAATATCCCAGAATATTGGAATATCGTTCAGGGTACTGTTCCCAGTGAAATTAAAACCAGGTACTCAGAGCAAAAACTGTAACATCTAAATAAGCCCAATGAACTTTACTTAGAATTATTCAAATCAAACCAGAAATAAGGTTAAAGGTGCAGGTAAAGAAGGTTAATGATCTAACACTTGAGACATTCCAAGAATAATCTTGACCTTGAGTTATCTCTATCAAGATAAGCTATATGACCATGTCACAAATAAAGAAATCCTGTGAGCCATAAACTTACTTCTCATGGTTATTTTATTGTCTATTGATAGTTGACCCAAAATTAAGGCACATGGAGTTTAATTAATTTAGAAATGCTGTCAGGAAGGCTACAGAATCATTTCAGTCTTTAGTGATACAAATTAGTGATAGTGGGTGTGTTGTATGTTCTAATACATTACAGGCGGAAGTTATTTCTGTGACAGCATCTTCAGGACATGCTATTGGCCTCAGAAAAGAAGCTGAAAGAATGTAGGCCATTTCTCACCAATGATTAGCATTGGGAGATAAGCCCCACGCTGTTTAGGTTGTGAACTAATTTAGTGTCATTCAATACATATTAGATTATTTATAGGAGATAGACAAATAGATATCTAAATTTAAAATATAGCTTTATACTAAGTTCATGTGGCTCTTAGATGTGAGCTTTCAATCATTATGCATTTTAGGCTTCAATACATCAATTATGTTTTAACAATTAGTTCTGTAAAATATACCACTATATACAAATTGTTGCTTGCCTTCCGCAGTGGCATATATGGACAGTTTTCATCCAGAGTGTTCAGTTCCAACTCTGAATGATTCAATAAGACTTACAACTTATTCTCTGAAATAACCCAGAAAAGTATTAGAAAATGTTTATTGTCCAAATCATTTATAATTTTATTCAATCATTTATTTTCTACTATGTGGCTGGGATTTTATATAAATCTCTAAAATGTCTATATTGAAACCAGGGAAATTTATGAATAGATCTATCCTCACCTTCCTTAAAGAAATGCAGTGTTGCTTTATTCTACATCAAAAAAGAAGGAAAAGTTTTCTTGGCCAAACTGTTTCTAGTGAGCTACATCATGTTTTAAAACCGAGACTGAACCTTACACATTGCACTCCAGAGCTGACAACAGCTGTTAAAAAGAAAAAAGTCTCTAGTTACCCAGCTCTGGCTCCTGTTCATTTTGTAATTATTATTATAAGTCAAAAGTCTATAGCAATAAAAATGACATCAACAGGAACAACAATAACCATATTATGTACCAAATATTGTCTACAACTACATTAACAGTGCACATTCATTGCAGCAGGCTGGGTGGGAAGACTTGGGGATGAGCTGACTCAATAAAAGACCAATGAGGAACAAATCATGGTCGGTGTCCAACTTACATAAGGTCACATGGCACACAGAAAAGAAATTCAAATTTGCTTTATGGCCTAAATATACAAGCTCAAAGTCAAGGGTAGGAAGAGCAGTCAACATCATATTGTAGGAAGATTTTTAAAATTAAAAAAGAAAGCATTTGGGCCATAAAGGGATCATGGTATTTTATAAGTTGAACAACAACCAAGGAAGTATTTTTGCTCAACTGGGCAGCATGTTAGGCCAATAACGGAAGGATACAAGACAAGAAGTATCATTGAGCAGTGAATATTCTTTTGTCTTCGGAGGAAGAAACTAACACAAAAGAAAAATGAAAACATGAAAGTAGAATGCTTCTTATGAAAATATCTTCATTACTTATACCTTTTCTGCTATGAGATTCCATAGTAAACATGAACTATCACTAAACATGTGGTTATTTTTTTAATCTGTTACAGTCAAAAGTTTATACACAGGTGTAAGAAGACTAAGTTTGAACACTCATAGTATATTTTTGGATATGGAGGGCTAATATCCAATATATACAAAGAACTAAAGAAGTTAGCCCCCAGAAAACCAAATAACCCTATTAAAAATGGGGTACAGAGTTAAACAAAGAATGTTCACCTGAAGAACTTCAAATGGCTGAGAAGCATCTTAAAAAATGCTCAACTTCATTAGTCATTAGGGAGATGCAAATCAAAACAACCTTAGGATTTCACCTTACACCAGTCAGAATGGCTAAGATTAAAAATTCAGGAGACAGCAGGTGTTGGTGAGGATGTGGAGAAAGAGGAACACTCCTCCACTGCTGGTGGGGTTGCAAATTGGTACAACCACTCTGGAAATCAGTCTGGTGTTTCCTCAGAAAACTGGGCACATCACTTCCGGAAGATCCGGCTATACCACTCCTGGGCATATACCCAGAGGATTCCCCAGCATGTAATAAGGATACATGCTCCACTATGTTCATAGCAGCCCTATCTATAATTGCCAGAAGCTGGAAAGAACCCAGGTATACCTCAACAGAACAATGGATGCAAAAAGTGTGGTATATATACACAATGGAGTACTATTCAGCCATTAGAAACAATGAATTCATGAAATTCTTAGACAAATGGATGGAGCTGGAGAACATCATACTAAGTGAGGTAACCCAGTCTCAAAAGATCAATCATGGTATGCACTCACTAATAAGTGGATATTAGCCTAGAAAACTGGAATACCCAAAGCATAATCCACACATCAAATGAGGTACAAGAAGAACGGAGGAGTGGCCCCTGGTTCTGGAAAGACTCAGTGTGGCAGTATAGGGCAAAACCAGAACAGGGAAGTGGGAAGGGGTGGATGGGAGAACAGGGGGAGGGAAAGGGGCTGATGGGACTTTCGGGGAGTTGGGGGGATCATTTTGAAATGTAAATAAAAATATATCGAATAAAAAAAAGAAAGAACGTTTCATGAGACATGCAAAATGAAAAAAAGAAGAAGATAAGAATTACATGTAAGGTCTCAAGCAAGAATGAAACACTGAAGTTAGAATTCTTGGCACCCCTCTGCCATCTCTTTTTGAGGATAGTAAAAGCCTTTTATTATAAGTTCTTAAAATTCTTAGAATTAGAACTAGGGACAATGGGCATTCACCTTTCTTATCCTTTGTTGTTAGGTAATATGGTAGAAGTACTCAGAAGGTTGTGCTCAAGAATCAGGTGAACACCTATCAGCACTTCAGAAGTACTCGTTCTCCTAGTAAGCATGTGTTTCTGAATCAGTGTTTTCTACTGGTGAAAGCAAAAAAAACCCACCTCATTCCTAGATAAACTGGATCTATTGTGCAACCTAAGAGAAAACTCACAATGAAATACATATTCTTTAATTGGGTCCTGATTGTCAGCTCTGCCCATGCTTCCCATTTATGGAAAATAGTGACATGTCCCTTGTTAAAATGTTATCAGCATGTACATCAGGGTGACTCTGTATGTTTCAACCACTGAAGATGCATTTCAGAAAATACTTGGCTACCAGCAAAAAGGGTGAAAGGATCCAAAGGATACATTTTTAAGTATCAACTCATTATTGACAGTATCACCTAGAGTCAATAGATAGATAGAGAGATAGATAGATAGAGAGAGAGAGAGATAGAGAGATAGATAGATAGTTTATCAGTATTCTGCCAAGGCATGAAATGGAAGTAAGACCATCATATATATCATGAGACTAAGGCCATTTAAAGTTATACGGAACTCTATGAAGAACAGGCAGAAAAGAGAAATTGTCAATCCTACAAGTATTTGTTATTTTTAAAAATCACCCAATTGTCGTATGGCCTGAGATTAATGCAAAAATATTATGGACTGAGATTTTAAACCAAATTGGTTGTGTATGCATTTACTTATCACCCAGTAGGCATGGCAGAACTCCATCTTATTATGTTTAAAAGTATAAATCTCAAATTTGTACGTCATATGGATGGAACATAGCCAGCAATAAATATGCAGTTTAGAGGAACCTTTGCAGTGCTGGAGAATAATTTGGACAGCTGGTGTTATTGGTTGATCTACAAGGTTTTTGGTGTTCTTATCAATCTGCTCTTTTACACTTAATTTAAATTTAGTATAAATATTCACTGTCAAAAACATTAAATTGGGGGAGAATAATCTCACATTTTTAGCTCAGGATACAAAATCAGAATATTAGCAGTGCACATATAGGTGAGTTTTCATGGTTGTCATCAGTATAGAGACAAAGGAAGTGGTCAGTTTTCTAAGCAGATTTGGGTGAAGGTCTGAAAGGACAAGGAGGAATTTCTAGTCCTTAGTTCTGGGCGTGCATGTTCATTTTATTAGAAAAACATTAAATTACTAATAACATTTGTTGAACATGCTCTACTTTCCAAAAGCATTTACATATCTGTTATCTCATAACAGCTTTGGGAGATTAGAAATAAATGTAGCAAAAGGCAATTATGGCAGATAATTTGAAGCATTACAAACTGGCCTTGCAGTGATATAGGTACAGAAGAAAGTCTTTAATCCCTATCTCTCATCTTTTCCAGAACAGGCACTTTGCAGTTTATCAGCATATGCACTTACATAATGCATGCTAGGAGAATAGTTCTCCTTTGTGTTTCCTTGGAAGTTACAGTAGTGTGGGTTTTTCCAGAACTAAGGAGCTGTTTTCAAACTGATGTATTATAGCATTTTTGTTTGTTCTACCCATAGCAGCAGTACCTATCTGCATGAGTATGGTCATTCCAGACTGAGCCCTACTTACAGCCTTCAACACTAACTTAATTTTATCAAAGCAGCATGTCTAAAGCCCCACTAAAGTGACCATGAGTCTATACAAGATGAGAACAAAACGTCAAGGCAGAATACATTTTGCATGTGTTGCTTCTGTCAAGCTTAGGGAAGTATCACATTTGGTCCATTGGAACACAGAAATACCACACAGTCACACTGACCCATAAAGAGCCCAGCCAATAAAAGCAGAGAACGTGCAGCAGGAAGAAAACTAGAAGTGAGTTCTAGTTCTCTGGACAGACAGGTAGTAATGTAGAAAATTTTTATCAAAGGTAAAAAATTTGTTTGGATTTTTAAATCTAAGAAAGTCAAAATTCCTTCAGTTGGAGAAAACATGAGACTTTAGAAATAGAATACCAGTATCCTTTAAAACAAATATATTTGCACTTCTTTCTCAGACATTGATAATAGCTATTACCAACACATCATTTGGTTAAACTGAGTGGGTGTGTCACCATAGTATAAATGTGGAATGTTTAAAGAGAATAAAGCTCTATTGGGACATGGAATGCAGAGGAGTCATGAGATCAATACCTAACAGTAGATTACTCAAACAAGAGCTGGAACATTAGCGCTGACCACAGGATACTAAGGATGGGACAGTGCGGTAGCTCTTAGCCTTGCTCAAGCACAGAGCTTATATTTTTAAAGCTAATCTTTTTAAAGGATTCAACATTTGGAGGAGCTTTAAACAAATGGAAGTTATTTCTGTTTTCAATTCTAACCAAATCAGTGGTATTAGTCTGCACCCTGAATGATGAAGACTGGAGAAGTAATTGAAGAAAGGCCACTGCCTAGAAGGGTTGGCCCATCAAAGCATGCAATAGGGCCTGCAGAATAGCTCAGTGGGTGGAAGCACTTGAAGTCAAGATTGATGACCCAAATTAAATTCCCAGAACCTACAAGGCAGATGGAAGAGAATCCACTCTTACAAGTTGTCCTTTGGCCACTACATGTTACTCAAGCCATGATATGTGCCTGTTCCTCAAACATATACACATGATAGACAGACAGACCAACAGACAGGCAGATAGATAATAAAAGAAATTGACATTCCACCTAAACATAGCAAAGAAATTAGAAATTCTGGGAAAGAAAAACTCTTTAAAAAATGATTAACTATCCAGATCTTTGCTGGAAAACAATAAGATATTTCATATGAATATCGCAAAGGCCATCTTACTATATCCTCATGCACTAGTATAACTCTGCAGAGCTTATTTTTAATTTAAAGAACTTCATATATTTTTTTATTCCATCATCTAATTCTTCTCAATTTTAACTTTGTATAATGTGTCTCTTGCCTGACCAGATGGCAGTGAATCAGCCAATAATCATGGAAGGCACATCGTAATACATTAACATCCTAATGACTTATTGCAGATCTGTTTCCAAAAATTACAGTCAATAATCTGGAAACAAGATTGCAAGACCAGAAAATATACTGATAAAGCATTCTCACTGCCCATCTCTAGAGAATAGTCTACCTGTCTACATATTTAACTTACACAAAGATACCCAAAGGACCTCCAAATGGTTTTAAAAGATCACTTTTCCCATATATGGCCCAAGTGTCCTATAGGAAGTTGATTCCCTCTCCACTCTAGAAGCAGGAGTGATTGCTGTAATAGCAGACAACTTGATAATAATAGGCTTAGGAATTTTCAGGTAATCCAAAATGATCATTGAGACCACCAGTAACTTCAAGAAAAGAGACTCTGTGGTGTGTGTGTGTGTGTGTGTGTGTGTGTGTGTGTCCCTCTCTCTCCTGTGTCTGTGTGTCTGTATGTATCTTGCTCTTCCCTCCTTTCTGTCCTTCCTTTTGCTTTTCTTTCTCCCTTATTCCAAATCAATCTTGATGTTGGTATGCTTGCTTTTAGTATCTATTTTCCAAGAAATGAACTAGCTTGTGATGAAGATAAAGCCAAGTAAGCAATAAATGTGTTGGAGGAGTTGTGAGGATGCTGTGGTGTTTTGTTTTAGTGTGTGTGTGTGTGTGTGTGTGTGTGTGTGTGTGTACAGATGACTCAGTTTACAGCCAACCTACAACCTAAATATTCCTTTACATATATTGACACTTTTTTTTCTATTAAACTTGGGCTTTTTTTTTAAATTTTATTCGATATATTTTTATTTACATTTCAAATGATTTCCCCTTTTCTGGTTCCCCACTCCCCGAAAGTCACATAAGCCCCCTTCCCTCCCTCTGTTCTCCCACCCATCCCTTCCCACTTCCCTGTTCTGGTTTTGTCTTATACTTCTACACTGGGTCTTTCCAGAACTAGGGGCCACTCCTCCGTTCTTCTTGTACCTCATTTGAAGTGTGGATTATATTTGGCATATTCCAGTTTTCCGAGCTAATATCCACTTATTAGTGAGTGCATACCATGATTGATCTTTTGAGACTGGGTTACCTCACTTAGTATGATGTTCTCCAGCTCCATCCATTTGTCTAAGAATTTCATGAATTCATTGTTTCTAATGGCTGCATAGTACTCCATTGTGTATATGTACATTTTTTGCATCCATTCTTCTGTTGAGGGATACCTGGGTTCTTTCCAGCTTCTAGCTATTATAAATAGGGCTGCTATGAACATAGTGGAACATGTATCCTTATAACATGGTGGGGAATCCTCTGGGTATATGCCCAGGAGTGGTATAGCAGGATCTTTCAGAAGTGACATGCCCAGTTTTCTGAGGGACTGCCAGACTGATTACCAGAGTGGTTGTACTAATTTGCAACCCCATCAGCAGTGGAAGAGTGTTCCTCTTTCTCCACATCCTCGCCAACATCTGCTGTCTCCTGAGTTTTTAATCTTAGTCATTCTGACTGGTGTAAGGTGAAATCTCAGGGTTGTTTTGATTTGCATTTCCCTGATGACTAGTGAAGTTGAGAATTTTTTAAGATGTTTCTCTGCCATCAGAAGTTCTTCAGGTGAGAATTCTTTGTTTAACTCTGTACCCCATTTTTTAAATAGGGTTATCTGGTTTTCTAGGGTCTAACTTCTTGAGTTCTTTGTATATATTGGATATTAGCCCTCTATCTGATGTAGGGTTGGTGAAGATCTTTTCCCAATTTGTTGGTTGCCGATTTGTCCTTTTGATGGTGTCCTTTGCCTTACAGAAACTTTGTAGTTTTATGAGGTCCCATTTGTCAATTCTTTATCTTAGAGGATAAGCTATTGGTGTTCTGTTCAGGAACTTCCCCCTGTACCGATGTCCTCAAGGGTCTTCCCCAGTTTCTTTTCTATTAGCTTCAGAGTGTCTGGCTTTATATGGAGGTCCTTGATAGATTTGGAGTTGAGCTTAGTACGAGGAGACAAGGATTGATCAATTCGCATTCTTCTGCATGCTGACCTCCAGTTGAACCAGCACCATTTGTTGAAAAGGCTATCTTTTTTCCATTGGATGTTTTCAGCCCCTTTGTCCAGGATCAAGTGGCCATAGGTGTGTGGGTTCATTTCTGGATCTTCAATCCTGTTCCATTGATCCTCCTGCCTGTCACTGTACCAATACCATGCAGTTTTTAACACTATTGCTCAGTAATATTGCTTGAGGTCAGGGATACTGATTCCCCCAGAATTTCTTTTGTTGTTGAGAATAGTTTTAGCTATCCTGGGTTTTTTGTTATTCCAGATGAATTTGTAAATTGCTCTTTCTAACTCTATGAAGAACTGAGTTGGGATTTTGATGGGTATTGCGTTGAATCTGTATATTGCTTTTGGCAAAATGGCCATTTTAACTATATTAATTCTACCAATCCATGAGCATGAGAGCTTTTTCCATTTTTTAGGTCTTCCTCTATTTCCTTCTTCAGAGTCTTGAAGTTCTTGTCATATAGATCTTTCACATGTTTGGTAAGAGTCACCCCAAGGTACTTTATACTGTTTGTGGCTATTGTGAAGGGTGTCATTTCACTAATTTCTTTCTCAGCCTGCTTATCCTTTGTATATGGGAAGGCCACTGATTTGCTTGAGTTGATTTTATAACCTGCCACTTTGATGAAGTTATTTATCAGCTGTAGGAGTTCGCTAGTGGAGTTTTTTTGGGTCACTTAGGTAGACTATCATATTATCTGCAAATAATGATAGTTTGACTTCTTCCTTTCCAATTCATATGCCTTTGACCTCTTTATGTTGTCGAATTGCCCGAGCTAGTACCTCAAGTACAATATTGAAAAGATAAGGAGAAAGTGGGCAGCCCTGTCTAGTCCCTGATTTTAGTGGGATTGCTTCAAGTTTCTCTCCATTTAGTTTGATGCTAGCTACCGGTTTGCTGTATATTGCTTTAACGATGTTTAGGTATGGGCCTTGAATTCCTGTCTTTCCAAGACTTTAAGCATGAAAGGATGCTGAATTTTGTCAAATGCGTTTTCAGCATCCAATAAAATGACCATGTGTTTTTTTTTTCTTTGAGTTCGTTTATGTAGTGGATTGCATTGATAGATTTCCGTATATTGAACCAACCCTGCATCCCTGGGATAAAGCCTACTTGATCATGGTGGATGATCGTTTTGATGTGTTCTTGGATTCAGTTGGCAAGAATTTTATTGAGTATTTTTGCATCTATGTTCCTAAGGGAGATTGGTCTGAAGTTTTCTTTCTTTGTTGGATCTTTGTGTGGTTTTGGTATCAGTGTAATTGTGGCTTCGTAGAAGGAATTGGGTAGTGCTCCTTCTGTTTCTATTTTGTGGAATAGTTTGAAGAGTATTGGTGTTAGGTCTTCTTTGAAGGTCTGATAGAAATCTGCTGAAGCCATCTGGTCCTGTGCATTTTTTGGTTGGAAGACTTTCTATGACCCCTTCTATTTCTTTAGGGGTTATGGGACTGTTTAGATGATCTATTTGGTCCTGATTTAATTTTGGTATTTGGTATCTGTCTAGGAATTTGTCCATTTCCTCCAGATTCTCCAGTTGTGTTGAGTATAGGCTTTTGTAGTAGGATCTGATGATTTTTTGGATTTCCTCAGTTTCTGTTGTAATATCTCCCTTTTCACTTTTAATTTTGTTAATTTGGATACTTTCTCTGTGCCCTTTGGTCAGTCTGGCTAAGGGTTTATCTATCTTGTTGATTTTCTCAAAGAACCAGCTCCTGGACTCGTTGATTCTTTGTATTGTTCTCTTTGTTTCTACTTGATTGATTTCAGCCCTGAGTTTGATGATTTTCTGCCTTCTACTCCTCCTGGGTGAAATGGCTTCTTTTTGTTCCAGGGCTTTCAGGTGTGTCATTAAGCTGCTAGTATATGCTCTCTCCATTTTCTTTTTGGAGGCACTCAGGGCTATGAGTTTTCCTCTTAGCACTGCTTTCATTGTGTCCCAAAGATTTGGGTATGCTGTGCCTTCATTTTCATTAAATTCTAAAAAGTCTCTGATTTCTTTCTTTCTTTCTTCTTTGGCCAAGGTGTCATTGAGTAGAATATTGTTCAGCCTCCATGTGTATGTGGGCTTTCTGTTGTTTTTGTTGCTATTGAAAACCACTCTTACAACATAGTGATCTGATAGGAGGCATTGCGATTAGTTCGATCTTCTTGTATTTGTTGAGGTCTGTCTTGTGACCAATTATATGGTTGATTTTGGAGAAGGCACCATGAGGTGCTGAGAAAAAGGTATATTCTTTTGCTTTAGGGTAAAATGTTCTATAAATATCATATCAGTCAAATCCAATTGGTCCAAAGCTTCAATTAGTTTTACTGTGTCCCTGTTTAGTTTCTGTTTTCCCGATCGGTCCATTGAAGAGAGTGGAGTGTTGAAGTCCCCCACAATTATTGTGTTATGTGCAATGTGTGCTTTGAGCTTTAGTAAAGTTTCTTTTACGAATGAGGGTGCCCTTGCATTTGGCGCATAGTTGTTCAGAATTGAAAGTTTTTCTTGGTATTTTTCCTTTGACCAGCTACAAGTGCCCTTCTGTATCTCTTTTGATGACTTTAGGTTGAAAATCAATTTTATTTGATATTAGAATGGCTATTCCGGCTCGTTTCCTGAGACCATTGGCTTGTAAAATTGTCTTCCAGCCTTTTACTCTAAGGTGGTTTTTGTCTTTGACAATGAGGTGTGTTTCCTGTATGCAGCAAAATGTAGGGTCTTGTTTCCTTATCCAATCTGTTAGTCTATGTCTTTTTATTGGGAAGTTGAGTCCATTGACATTAAGAGATATTAAGGAGTAGTGATTATTACTTCCTGTCATTTTTGATGTTCTTTTTATATTTGAGTGGTTATCTTCTTTTGGGTTTGATGAAAGAAGGTAACTATCTTACTTTTTCCAGGGTGTCGTTTCCCTCCTTGAATTGGAGTTTTCCTCCTATTATTCTTTGTAGAGCTGGGTTTGTAGAAAGATATTGTGTAAATTTGGTTTTGTCATGGAATATCTTGGTTTCTCCATCTATTGTGACTGAGAGTTTTGCTGGGTATAGTAGTCTTGGCTGACATTTGTGTTCTCTTAGAGTCTGCATGAGATCTGCCCAGGATCTTCTAGCTTTCATGGTCTCTGGTGAGAAGTCTGGTGTGATTCTGATAGGTCTTCCTTTATATGTTACTTGGCCTTTCTCTCTTACTGCCTTTAATATTCTTTCTTTGTTTAGTACATTTGGGGTTTTGATTATAATGTGACGAGAGGTATTTCTGCTCAGGTCCAGTATGTTTGGAGTTCTGTAGGCTTCTTGTGTATTCATGGGCACCTCTCTCTTTAAGTTGGGAAAGTTTGCTTCCATAATTTTGTTGAAGATACTTGCTGGCCCTTTAAGTTGTAAATCTTCACTCTCATCTATACCTATAATCCTTAGGCTTGGTCTTCTCATTGTGTCCTGGATTTCCTGGATGTTCTGGGATACAAGCTTTTTGCATTTTGCATTTTCTTTGACTGTTGAGTCAATGGTTTCTATGGTATCTTCGGCATCTGAGATTCTTTCTTCCATCTCTTGTATTCTGTTGTTGATATTTGCACCTATGGCCCCTGATTTCTTCTCAAGGTTTTATATCTCCAAAGTTGTCTCCCTTTGTGATTTCTTAGTTGTTTCTACTTCTGATTTTAGATCCTGGATAGTTTTGCTTAGCTCCTTCACTTGCTTGTTTGTGTTTTCCTGTAATTCTTTAAGAGACTTTTATGTTTCCTCTTTCATGACTTCTGCTGTTTGACTCACTTTCTCCTGCATTTCTTTAAGGTTTTTTTTTTTTTTGTGTGTGTGTGTGTTTCTTCTTTATTGGCTTCTATCTCTTGAACCTTATTCTCCTGAATTTCTTTAAGTGATTTTTGTGTTTCCATTAATCGGGTTTCTAGCTTATTCATGTTCTCCTGTATTTCTTTATGAGATTCATTTATGTCCTTTTTGTGTTCTTCTAGCAGCATCATGAACAGAGATTTTAAATCCAAATCTTGTGTTTCTGGTGTTTTTGCATAATCAGGGCTTGCTGATGTTGGAGAGTTTGGTTCAGATGCTGCTATATTGCCTAGGTTTCTGTTAGTAGCATTCCTGCCTTTGCCCTTTGCCATCTTGCTATTTCTGAAGTTAGTTAGTCTTGTCTCTGGCGGGTATTTGTGCCTCCTGTGAGGCTATATGGCTATCTCTGCAACACTGGATGGCTGGATTTCCCCTGTTACAGATTGCTAACGCGCTGCCCTCCTCTTGGGTGTCCCTGCAGCCCTATCGTGCTTTGCCCCAGGTTGTCTGTGTGAACCAGGGGGTGCCCGTTTGCTCCTTCAGTGAGTGCTGATGATCTATTCTGCTGCTGGACCTTTTCTGAGTGCTGGTCACTCTGCTGGGCAGCCTATCTCCCAACCAGGTTGGTGCACACAAGGCTAGCCTAGCTGCTGAGGCCCTGAGTCTAGGCAAAAGCCTGGCAGGCTACGGCCCAAGCAAAGTTCTCCTTGGGCTATGAGTGTTAATTGGTTCTGTCAGGTGGCCAGGATAGCAGCGTGCTTGTGCTCCCTGAAAGTGCTGGGAGAGTCTGCTGGGCTAAAAACCTCCCGGCTGGGTTGGCACACAGATGGCCGACAGAGCAGCCCAGGGCCTGGGGTCAGTCCAAGGCCTATCTGTCTTAGACCCCCTGCTATGTTAGCCTTGGGCTATGACTCTTAGCTGACTTTGCCTGCTAGGACTCTCTGGCTTCCTGTAGTCAAAATGGCGGAGTGTGCCCCGGCCGGGCAATCAACCTCCTGGCCTGGTTCGCACACCGATGGCCCCGAACAGCCCAGGGCCTAGGTGCAGGCCAACGCCCGTCGGGCTTAGAACCCCGTGATGTTGGCCTTGGGTTATATTTGTGTACCTCAGTCTGTCTGCTCTCTCTGGTGCCCGAGATCCAAGATGGCGGAGAGACTCTTGTAATTGACTGGCAGGAGGCAGAGTTCTGATGTGACTTCTTGATTCCACTGCTGATGGCCCTTCTGCTGGACCTGCTGCCGCCCGCTCCATATATTGACACTTAATGGAGTTTTCTGAGGTAATAAGAATTAAATTTCACTGCTCTTTCTTCAAACAATTGAAGTTTAAAAATTCCAATAATCTCAATCTTATCTTTGGTGGTTTGAATATCTTGGTCCATTGGAATTGGTAGTGTTAAGAGGTGTGGCCTTCTTGGAAGAAGAGTGTTACTGTGGGGAATGGGCTTTGGAGGTCTCATCCTATGTTTAAGTTCCACCCAATACAGAAAAGAGCTTCCTCCTAGTTGCCTGAGGATGCCAGTCTCTCCTGATTGCCTTTGAATCAAGATACAGAACCTTTAGTTACTTCTCAAGTACCATGTCTGCCTGCATTGTGCCATGATTTTTGCTATGATGATAATGAACTAAATCTCTGAAACTATAAGCCAGCCCCAATTAAATTAAATAAAGAATGATACTATTAGGAGGTGTGGCCTTGTTGAAGGATATGTGTCGCTGTGGGGGTGGGTTTTAGAGACAAGAATAAAAGGGACTACTGGAACAATTAATGTTGGTTAACCAGAGCAAAGAAATTAGTGGTGATTAAGAAGACACCAACATCACTGAGGTGAAATCATCTGGGAAATGTTTTCTGGAAGCACAAAGAACCTGTGTTCCAGAGATAGTCAAGGTTGTCCCTAATGTTGCAACTGGACTTCATAATGTGTAAGTAAGAATCATTCAAGTGATACTGGATTTGAAGGTATGTTGGGGTCATGATAAGCCAACTGGCTTGGCACTGTGAGAGGCTATGAAAAGCCATTGGTGGAGGTACAGCCTCAGTTGAAGTTGATTCCCCAGGACTGAAGGGATCATGCAAAGAAGTTGAGGCTAGGCACCATGAAGAGAGCCTATGAAGGGTTATTGTTAAAGCCTAGTTGCAGTGGAAAACTCCAGCAAATTGGAGATGCTCATACCATGGGATGATCGCCAAGAACAGCAGCAGCAGTGGATGGAATCAATCAGAACCTAATGTGCTACAAGGGGCAGAGCTGGAAAAGAGACCCAAGCTCTTCAAATGAGCCCAAAAGATGTGTAGATCCCAGACATTGGAACAAGAAACTGTAAAGTTTAAGTTGCCTAGGATACCCCAAGATATTAGAGATGTCAGAGCTGTGAGATACCTGCTGAAGAAAGCTGCTAACAGGGAGTGGAACCAGCCCAAAAGAATGAAGTTTGTTGCTGCTGAATGCCAGATCTGCCAACAGCATTAAATAAACATGAAAGGAATTAGAGATCTGAAGAACGCTTTGACAACAGATATGGAAACAATGAATTTGGAGTTTGACCAGCTGATTTTTGGCCTTGCTTTGGACCAATATATCCTCAAAATGACATTTTTGAATGGTAATTTATATCCTGTGCCATGATATGAATCTGTTTTTTTATTTTGATATTTATAGGAGATTATAGTTAAGAGATTTCATGAATATCAGAAGAGACTTTCAACTTTGGATTTTTAAACATTGATGAGATTGTGGTAGACTATGGCGATTTTTGAAGTTGGACTAAATATATTTTTAATTAATCTATGGCTAGGTATGTACCCCATAGACTCATATGTTTCACCAAGACTACGGGGGCCAGGTAAAGGAATGTGGTGTTTTGAATTTGCTTGACCCACAGGAATTGGTACTGTTAGAAGGTTTGGTCTTATTGTAGGAAGTGTGTCACTGTGTGAATGGGCTTTGAAATTCTCATGTTCAGGCTCTACCCATTGTGGAAGAGGGCTTCCTTCTAGCTGCTTGAGGATGCCATTCTTTCCTGGTTGTCTTTGAATCAAGATGTAGAACTCTCATCTACTTCTGGCCTACAAGCTACCATGCTTTCTGCTATGATGATACTGAACTAAACCTCTGAAACTGTAAGCCAGCCCCAATGAAATGTTTGCCTTTATAAGACTTGCCTTGTTCCTGGTATCTCTTCACAGCAATGGAAACCCTAAGACATTACCTGTTTTATTTTATGTATTAGGTAACAATTTGAAGCTCAATAAAATAAAGATCGCTAGCACTCCTTGTATTGTGCACACAGATGCACAAGTAGGGTCATATGTTAGTGTGTGTACAATGTAGATTTATAAGGATATGGAGCACACAGAACTGAGTGTGAATGTTCTGGGAGCTACATGGTTTTCAGAGGAAGCACAAGAAATAGCAAAGTGTCAAAGAGGTGATAGGCACAGGGAGAAATTGGATTGCCACAACTTGGGGGGCATAACTTATACATACTGTAAGTACATTTTGGGTACTATGATCTATCACTATAGTTATCTAATGTAAGGTTACAAAAATTTTACATAAAAAGGTTCACAATCTGTGTACTTTTTCATTTTATTATATTCTTTCTTTTCTGAACAAATAACACAGCTTAAAGGGTAAATAATGATATAGTATTTGTTATTAAGTATTGTTCTTTCTTTTCCTCATTTAATCTTCCTTTGAGGCAGCCAGCTTTTGTTCCTTTATCTGATTGTTTGCTCAAAATATTTCAGGTTTTACATATTTTGTTGTTATATATCATCTTGACTCTTCACCCTGTGAAAGTTTATGGTTTAGTTGTCCTTAGCACATATGTCACTTTATCATCTCATACCTTATTTTCCAAAGAATATTAGATTATACATTACAATTTGAATCCAATACTCATGGCTTACTTTCTTGCTGTTAAAATCCATATTGGAATGCAGTGCTGATCAGCTATCTAAAGAGGAAAAGATCAGGTCTTGTTTTATATGTTTTATTGAGTTCCATGATCTTAATTCTCTTGCCTCCGTCAATTACAGATTATGGAATCCACTAAATATGCTGTTCAGAAGAGATGGGCACTGTTGGTTTCTAGCTGTTTCCTAGTGGCTGTATAATAGGCATGCTTGTGTTTGCCTGTTCTATTTACTGTATGATAAGAACAGTGAACAATGAAAAGCAGCTCTGCCATCCTTAAACTCTTCCCCATGTGTACTAAGCTATTCTGCATGCATTTGAAGAAACCTCTTTTCTCACACCATGTCCTGGTTGCTTTCTGTGACTGGCACTTCTGTAACATTCACTTGTACCTCATCCTGGGGAGTGGCTTACCCATATGGATCCTAGATTCTCTGGATCCCCAGGATCTTTATTTGCTGCTTCATTTTGGTGGAGCACTTCCTCTAGCAGCCTAACTGACAACATCTTTATTCTGCATTTAAAGTTCCAGATAGGTCATAGGCTATGAGTCATTCTCTAATTGCTGTCATTGTGAAGGTGAAAAAGTATAATGATATTTTGACTACTGTTGTGTACATGTAATCTACTCTTCCTTTCTTGGAAACTTCAAGGATTTGGAAAATTATTCACATTTTGAAAATTAAAATGCATTCAAAGTATCACACTAATAATTTTCTGTTAATTTTCACAAACATTTTAATATGGTTTGTATATAAACGGCAATAGCATGATATAATATACACCCTATTAAAAACTGTGGCTACCTCACTATATAGACATAGGTATAGGTATAGGTATAGGTAGAGGTAGAGGTAGAGGTAGAGGTAGAGGTAGAGGTAGAGGTAGAGGTAGAGGTAGAGGTATATTTTGCATTTTGCCAGAAAAAGTACAAGTCCTCAGAAAAGTTGACAAGACTCTTCTTTAGTCCTATGCAGTGGTAAGAAAGAAGGATTAAAAAGAAAAATCTACACAAATTTGGAATTTTGAAAACAGCAACACTGTTTTCTTAAATACAAAAAAAAATTAAAGTTTAAACTTTTAAAACAATGTCAATGGGATTCTATCATAGAAAAAATTTTAAAAATGTATAATCCATGAGTGATAAATTTAGATTTAAATTTTACTTATAATAAAAGCATTATATGACCTACAACAGACAATTCAAGTGATCACAGGGATATTATGAAAACCATATTCTTCTCTAATGTACTTTCCTATGACTCATAGTAATTTATATCCTAGAAGGTTAATAGTATATTAAAATATTTAAAAATTAGCAGTGTTAGAAAGGCATAATGAGATTCTGCTCCATGGTTTGATAAACAATACAATCTGCATGAGTTCATGTGGGAATTCCTCATTTTACATTATGGTAGCCAGGCATTACATTGCATTAAACAAAGATGAGAAAACCATTCTTAGAATAAAATCTGACCCACTTCTTGTTCTCATGAGTTAAATGTGGCTTTTATTGTTTTAAACTATTAAGAGAAATGAAAAAATAAAATGGTTGGTGACATGAGAAACCTGCAAAATTCAAATTTCAGAGCTAAGACTGTAACTCAAAAGAAAGGAGCTAGCATTCATGAGGCCCTAAGCTCAATCTCAGCACTGAACAAAATCAAATTCTAGTGTCCATGTACTGAGCCTTCCTGGAGAACAGATGTGTGCATTCATTGGTTATAACTCTTCTTGCCCTAAGAAGATTACAAGTACATGCAACAGAACTGTCTATGGCCTGCAAAGCCTAAATACATACCATAGGGTCTTTTTAAGGACTTTTGATACAGACTATATAATAAATTTATATTGAAGTAAGAAATCACTGACTTTCCAGCCCTGTAAATGAATAGTAGATTGCATGGAGCATTCATTAAACATGATAAATTGTACAAAGTAAAGTTAAGTAGAAGAATGAGAAGAGCCCATGCAAGAAAGGCAGACTGTGACCACATGTGACATCACCTGAGTGACAGGTAAGAATTATACCTTTCATCTGGAAGGAAATTGTGAACTGCTGAGCATTGTGATCCAGGGACAGTGGCATGGACAGGAAGAGTAGTCTGTAGTATGGAATTAATGCAATGTGTTCCAAACCAATATGAAAACAATGTGTGGCACAATTATAATAATTTCTAGGATGAGCTGTGAGTTCCAATGAAGAAGCAAATCCCAGTCTATAAACATAGCATTAACGTAGTAGCTAAAGTTCTAAAATCAAAGTAAGAAATCTGTATGTGATGTGTTGCTTAAAACCCTTGCAGTTGCTTGTTTTTATATACCATTATAAGAGTGCTGTCTGTTTCACTATTGAAGTTTTCATTCATGTTCAGTCCACCCAACTATGACGATGTATGAGACAATTAAAGAAACCAACTGACTCATACACTGGCTGCTAAATGAAGCCCTTATGGCATCAGATCACTTGACCTTTAATGTATAACTTGTAAACTTAAGGTTCAAAAATGCTCCAATGAAAAACTCTACATGCTTTGTTATTTCAAAGGCACAATGTGAAGTGCTCATCATAATCTGGTTAAAAATCCTAAATAACAAGAATGCTAGTCTCCCAGACAGAGTAATTCTAATTAACCTTATAAAAATGAGATTTGTACCGTATGTAGAAAATTAAGGATAAAAACAACCATTAAAAGAAAAGCCTAATCACATTATAATAATTAAGTTCAAGGGACACAATAGGCCACAGTCACATAACAGTACCATATTTTAAATGACATCATAAATAATAGGAAATGGAGATGTTTGTGCCATGTTATTATTTCAAATAATCATTTAAGCTACCCCTTTACATGGTCAAACAAGTTGTTCTATTAATATGGGGGCTTCAATGTGGATTGTGTAGATCTGTAAGAAAGGGACAGCTTGGACATTATGTCAAATTGTATTCATATATGAAGATAAAAAGTAAAAATAAGTGAACATTTGGAGAAGGATTTTGCATAAATATCAATACATCTTAGACTTGGAGTAAGGACAGGAAAAAGAAAGAAATTTAGTTCAGATTTGTACAACAGAAATTTATCTTCCCTTCTCCTCCTCCTCCTCTTCCTCTTCTTCCTCCTCCTCCTCCTCCTCCTCCTCTTCCTCCTCCTCCTTCTCCTCCTCTACTC
The DNA here is from genome assembly GCF_947179515.1 of Apodemus sylvaticus. NCBI lineage: Eukaryota > Metazoa > Chordata > Mammalia > Rodentia > Muridae > Apodemus > Apodemus sylvaticus. The sequence continues at coordinate 56,824,712 of NC_067480.1, read as the reverse complement.
TCTTCCCCCTCTTCACAGTTCATAAGTGGCCATTTTAGTTCCAAGTTGTTCATGATGATCTAGACCTCAGGTACTAGAGACAGAATTTGTGTTCTTGGGTGGCTCTGGAAAGTTTCTTGACTACTTTTATTCTCATATTCATCATAAGATAAGAGTACTTCATTCTCTGACCTCAATGGTCTCTTGATAGTGGATTTAGTTGAAAATTTAGGAAGTGCTATTTGTTATTTTCCTCATCATTATTGCCTATCTTAATATGTATCCTCAGATAAATCCTGTGATTATTGAAGAATAAAAATGGTGAAAGCCAAAGAATTAAAGAGTAATTATGGAGTTAGCATTTCATACCTCTTTTTCCACAAACACACTCAACGGTTGGCTTAGAAAAATATTGACATGTGCCAATTGCTACTGTGACCCATGGGTTTTAGTGGATAAACAGTTAGTACTGATATAGAGTGTTAGTGGGATAATGACCAAAACATTGTCAGAAGCTCCATTGGGCCTTATGAATTCCCACAGATATGCAGCTTTGAAATCTCAAGGAAAGCTTTCTACTCACTGAAAACCCTTCTGAGGATGATATCTTCAGAAGCATCTGACTATACACCTCTCATACTGTGTTGTTACATTGGGTAGTGTTCTATTTGTAAGCATAAGGAGCTATGTCTTCAAAGCATGACAGGTCTACAAATGCATAATAAGGGCAGAAGTAATTTTATATACTTGAGACAGTTTTAACATCAGCCCTAACTTGCTATTATTGAATAATTGCTTTACAAGAATATGATTTTAAGTCATATTATGATAATATGGTAGTCGTACTCATATTTTTTGAATCTCAAGTAGAATGTGAGTGGCTAGCAGAAAAAGTTTCAAGCTATGAGTATTCAAGAGAAATAAAAACTTGAAATTTAAAATGAATGTCTCAGTTGTTAACATATTTGGTGAGTGGTCATAGTATTATCTTATTCTATATGTGATCATTTTCTCTGCCTTGAATAAGTTATATGTGTTCCACAGACTTGTAGGCAGAGACAAATCTTTTTACCTGTCAAGCAAACTTGTCCCTAGCCAATTGCCTATAATCTTGTACTCAATATGTATTTTTCTCTACTTTGACATCAAGTGTGGAAGAGGTTGTAATGATCTGATAAAATATATTTATATATGCCTTTGAATAAATAAACTGATTCATCAAGTCAAGTTTTGTGTTAGAGACAGAAGTAGAGAGGAAGTTAAAAGTTAATATATAAATTAATCAGAGAATAATTGTTAAATTTTATGAGAACTTTTTATTTGTCTATAATGTATAAACAAAAAGAAAAATTCGATTATAGAATTGATTTAACTGGTACAAATGTACTGTCAAAACATGGGAAACAATTCAGCCATCTGAAATGTGTTGAATGTGGTTTCCATAGGTGCACAAAATAATTACAACTCTATGTGTTTAAGAGAAGAAATCAGGGACCTAGTGAGATGGCACAGTTGATGGAGTATTTAACATAAAACATTGGTGAACATATACATCTATAACAGTTAATTTTTTTAAAAAAAAAAGTCAGCAGTGTGTCTATTGCTCGTGCTAGGAAGGCAAAGCAAAAGGTCCCTAGAGTCTGATGGTCAGCCAGTCTTGATGGATTTATGAGTTCCAGACTCTAATGAGAAACCTTCTCTCAAAAATAATTTAGAGAAGCAACTAAGGAAAACAGCCGATATCAACTTCTGGCCTCTGTACATGGAGCCCTCATTCATATATTACATGCACACACAAAAACACACACACTAAATCAGGTGCCTATAAATTAAAACAAGAAGAAATGAATCAAATCAAATTAATCTTTGCCACAAAGGAAACTAACATAAGGCACACTTTGAGGACTCCATTGAATATGTCTTTAGTTTCTTGAATACATGTGGCATTAATGGTAGCAGTGCTGGAATGGTAGCAGTGCTGGAATGGTAGCAGTGCTGGTAGTTGTCCTATTGTTACATAAAGACCTCTGTGAGAAGCTAAAGCTCACAGTAAGACAAAATGTCTCAAAATACCAAAAAGCATTCAAGAGTTTTCAGAGATGACAATGAGAAATCTAGTCAGACTCAGACAGCCCTGAAAACATCACTGGGTAGTGAGACCAGCAGAGCAACTGTCCAGATCAAGTGGCATTTATTCTGTGATAAGAACCCCAGGACATTGAGATATAAGGAAATATTTTACTGACTCTATTGAGTCAACCAAATACAAACAGGATACAAGTTAAGTATGTTTCACCGTTTCTAATGAAATTGATGCTTAGTAGTATTCAGAAATTCACAATAGTTCAAAGTCTCTGCCTATGAGCTTTGCAAGTCAAGAGTCTATTGTATTTATCTTCATATGTCTTTACCATATTTCACTCAATTATTTGGAGTTGCTTTCAGATAGTGAATCAATTGTATTTAATTGATTATCCTCTTCAACTCTAAATACATTTAGTAAAAAATATTTCACTCTTATTAAACCCAGATAAACTAAGCATAACTTCCCTCAGTTAGATGCCCATTAATTTCAGATCAGGTTAAAATGTCTTGTAGCAAAATATGCTGCTGTCATTGAGCTTATGATTTCAGTCACTGCCAACAGGGAAAACATTATAGAACCACATTCTAGAGGCTCCTCTTATTTTCATTCTAGAGGCTCCTTTTATTTCTTAAAAGCAGAGTATGAAGCTGTTCACTGCGTCCCTGATCTCCACTTGTATGTTCATTATTACTAAACTGCAATAGCATCAAATGGAGTCTGCTGTCAAGGTTGACAGTTGTAGGGTGTGAGATCTAGGGATTCAATTGCACAATGTGCATTTATTACATAAAGTGAGTTGCGAAGGCTGTGCATGAATAAAAAATATGCCTATGGAGTGGGATATATGCCTTGAAAATCCTGAGTAAATGCATGGAATATTTTTCAAGAATTTGTATTTCATCATAGATCTTGTTAGTTACTATTTATTTATTTATTTATTTATTTATTTGCCTCTGTGAGGTTTTCCCAAAAAGTATCTAGGTAGTGGCAAATATATTGACTTATTTTTTTCAAGATTCATCATAAATGGCATAAATGACCTAGTAATAAACATATTTTAATGAAAAAAACTGTTTCCATAGCAATATATTAAGATGTCATTCTTTATGGTGAATAGAATATAAAAGTGCACAGTTGAAGGCTACTTGAGATCTAGCAGTTAGAAATGAATAGAGATAATTGAGATGTGCGAAGAGTAGATTAGGAGTTGATTTTTAGAGAATGCCTGCAAATCTTTCTCTGAAGCTCAACAGCTTGGTAAGACATCACCACAGATGATTTCTGGGCATTGCTGAGATAAGAACAAGGTTGAACTACCTTCGCAGCCAATGGTGGATGTGGATGTCAGTTTGCTGGTTTTCCTCTCTAGGCTTCTGCCTTTTTTTAGAGGCAGGTGGCTGGGTAGTCAGAGGCCTCAAAAGGAAAGCAGCCAGCATGTCGTTTTGTGAGTGCATCTAACCAACATCGTTAGGAAGGTAGTGATTTCAAGTGGGAGAGAACAGAACTATTTTGCCTGCTTTTGTGACTGCCCTTCTCTAGCCCTCCCTCTCTGATGATCCACCATGCATTACAGTGACATACCGCACTCATCTCCTTTCTGCTGAGGATAAGTCAAGGGTAGGACAGAGAGAAGTGGATGAGTCCAGGCTCTGCCTATACTATTGTTCATGAAAAAAATCAAATTACATTTCTGTCTACCAACAGAAAGCAATTGTGAGATGAAATAGCATTCATCTGAATACTATAAAATGAAGTAAATTTACAGACCCATATTTGAGAGTTTAGATACTCAAACCTACAACATATTATTGATGAAATGTAAAGACAATATAAAAATAGAGCATACACAGTTATTCCTAGGCTGGAGAATAAATATTTCTGAGATGCAACTTATTTTCAGGTGTGTGAATTTTGGTTTCCTGCTTATAATAACTGTGCTGTAGTGATATAAACCATTTGCATTAGGCACAGTTCAATTTAAAAATGTTTGGTACTTGTCATTTTCTCATACATTTCTAAGGCTTTAAATTATTTCAAAGTAAGTCTTTCCATCAAAATTGATTAACAGATACAATACAGACAAATTATGACCTGTTCTGGAAACAGACGAAGCTAAAATGATTCTAAAGCTGTTGCAAAAGACAAGGGTCTTAAATATGTGAAGCAACACAGAGAAAAGGAGGATTCATCTGATTCTGAGACTTGCTGCAAAGCAAGAGTAACAGAGACAGCACAGGGTATCACAGGGTAGACAAACAGCAGAATGGAAGAAAAAGACCACTAAAATAGATCCACGTCAAGAGTTGTTTACATCGAGAATTGTTTACTCTGTTTGGACGGCATGGAAGTACTCTAAAGGTTGAAGAGCTGTGGTGTGAGCAAACAGAGCTGAAATTGCTGGCTAATGACAGACCAGCAGCCACAATCCTGACTTATAATATCCACACAAGTAAATGTCAGGAAGAACACATACCTAAAACTGAAACCCAAAAGTTTCTAAACAAAAGTGGTGGGGAGATTTTTCAAGAGTTTAGAGTAAGCAAAATAGTAATAATGATAATAATAACAGTAAAGTAATTGGCTGAAAATTTTTATTTTATAAAACTTTTTAAAATGTTCCTAATCAGTAAATGTCACCATCAAACATCAATGAAGCATACAGAAAAACAATAGAGTGGGTAGAAGTAGTCACAATAAATATATATGTATAACAGAATAATAGTATGTAGGAAGATAACACAAAACAAAAATAAACAAATAACTCAAATGAATAGATAATACATTTGCATATATACACATTTAGCTAATAAGCCTTTTCAAAACTGCTGTACATCTGTAATCAACAATGGTATGTGTAGTGGCTATTCCTGGTTGTCAACTTGACTATATCTGGAATGAACTACAATCTAGAATTGGAAGGCTCACCTATGATCCTAATCTGGAGGCTCAGAGATATAAGTTTATATAAGATATAAGTTTCTGACCTGGATCTTGGCATTGAGATCTTGAAGCCTAGTGGCTATGAATTTCAGAAGATTAAGACAAGGATATCTCTGAGTTCAAGATCATCTGGGATTAAAGGCATGGAGGCACACACCTTTAATCTGGGCCACACCCTCTGCTGGAGACACACACACCAGTAATCTGGGCCATACCCTCTGTTGGAGACCTACAGCCTTTAATCTGGGCTACACCCTCTGCTGGAGATATATAAGGACATTGGAAGAAGGAAGATTTACTCACTCTACCTTGCCTGCTTGCCTTGTGGGACTGAGCAACTGCTAGATCCTTGGACTTCCATCCATGGCTGCTGCTGCTCATTTGGGGGGAATTGGACTATAAACTGTAAGTCATCGACAAATTGGTACCAGTATAGTGGGGTATTCCTGTGACAATCTGACCATGGTTTTGGGAGGACTGTGGAAGGACTTTGGAACTTTGGGCGAGATGATCCATTCGGTGTTAAGAGCTCTGTGGAATGTTCTGTAGGAGCTTGGAAAATAATGTTGAGAACAGTGCAGAAGATGGAGGCCTGGCTTGTGAAATTTCAGAGGTAAGATTAAAGACTCTTACAGTGCCATGTTTTGATTGTGAAGATTCTGTGGAATCTTCAAAACCAAAAGTTAGCTGGGGCTGAAGAATCAGCTGTGATTAGCAAGATTCCAGAACCACTAAAACAAACCTTTGTGTTACTGGGACTATTGATGCTGGTTAGCTGGAGCTAAGAAATTAGCGGTGATTAAGAAGAGACCAGCATCACTGAGGTGAAATCTTCTGGGAAGTGTTTTCTGAGAGCACAGAGAGTGTATTCCAGAGATAGCCACAGTTGTATTTTGTGCTGTGGCTGGACTTGGTACTGTGTAAGAGTCACCCAGATGGTACTGGGTTTGAAGGCATGAAGGGGTCATGAAGAGCAGCTGAAGCTCTTGGCACAGTGAGAGGCCTCAGAAGGCCATTGGTGAAGGTGTAGCCTCAGTTGCAATTGACGGCCCAGGACTTGAAGGGGTCATGCATAGGAGCAGAGGCTTGTCACCATGAAGAGAGCCTATGAGAGGCTATTGGTGAAGCCTAATTACAGTGGAAGACAGCAGCGTTTTGGAGATGTCAGTAGCATGCGATGTCCACCAAGAACAGCAGCAGCAGTGGCGTGCAGGCAGCTGGAGCCTAGAAGACAAGCTGTGTGCTACAAAGGGCAGAGCTGGAGAAGTGACCCAAGCCCTTGGAGGAACCCAGAAGATCGTGAGTTGGATCCCAGACACTGAACCATTGGAGTTTGAGTTTTGTTTTTGGTTGTGACTGTGCCCTGATATGTTTCCCTCTTGAAGGAAGAAAGTATTTTAGTGGAGCCTACAGTTGAGAGACTTTGAATTTTTAAAAGACTTTGAATTTTAAAGATATTGGACATTTTGATGTGATTGAATTTTTAATGTGTAAAGACTGTGGGACTTTTAAAGTAATTTAGATCTTAGGAATGAATAAGAAAGTAAGGGTTGAGGCTTAATAGTGATGTGTTTGTGTGTCAAGTTGACAAGGGGTCAATTGTACTGGCTGGTTTTGTGTGTCAACTTGACACAGGCTGGAGTTATCACAGATAAAGGAGTTTCAGTTGGGGAAGTGCTTCCATGAGATCCAACTGTGAGGCATTTTCTTAATTAGTGATCAAGGGGAAGGGCCCCTTGCGGGTGGTACCATCCCTGGGCTGGTATTCTTGGGTTCTATAACAGAGCAGGCTGAGCAAGCCAGGGGAAGCAAGCCAGTAAGAAACATCCCTCCATGGCCTCTGCACCAGCTCCTACTTCCTGACCTGTTTGAGTTCCAGTCCTGACTTCCTTTAGTGATGAACTGCAATGTGGAAGTGTAAGCTCAATAAACCCTTTCCTCCCCAACTTGCTTCTTGGTCATGATGTTTGTGCAGGAATAGAAACCCTGACTAAGACAGTATGTATGGCAGATTTTCTTGAAACACTGGCATGCATATATAGAATAGCCAAAACCAATGCCTGTGACACTGGGAATGTGGTGTATATGTAGAAGAACTAAAACACTTATTCTTTATAGACAACTGTCAATAAATATTAAGAAAATGGGGAGCTTCATAGTTAGAAACTTAGTACTCATATACCCTTTGATCAACAATTTAACTCCCATTTCTCCATAAAATCAACAACTTGCACACATGTGCTCAGTTCAATCTTCTTCTCAGTTGTATAAGTCTATAACATCCCAGGTATCTCTCAAGGAGTACTAGGAACTGACTGGGGCATGTTCACACAAAGGAACTTACTCAACAGGAATAAAGAGCAAAGTGACACTATATTTACCATCAGTGATAAACTAAAGATTGTACTGAGTTAAGGAAACAGATATAAATAAGCAAATGAAAAATGGTTCCAACTATAAACAACTCCTGTGCTAAGAAAGACACTCTGTGGATAAAAATGGAAATTTAATGGCAGGGTTGATCAATATAGAACTCTTATGAATGATGTGTATATGCACTAGATTATTTCAGAGAGATTGAATTGATATGCTCAACATAAAACCCATAAAGATAAAGGATTTCTTAGGGGGTAGTAGAATCAGAGTATAAGCCAAGGTAGTCATATAGTGCAGATTCATATGAACAGAAACATACATGATGATAGGCTAATAGCATTACAGTGGAGCTGAAATGTCTTAGTGCTAGCACTGTTGGGGAGATGCAGTGTCATACTGGGTCAGGTTAAGTACATATTTGTGCCACTGATGATGTAAACAAGCGTAAGTCAATACTACTTATATAAATGTACAAACCACTCAGTTATATACATAGTGTATAATACTAAATAGTCATTTATACAACTATGTTATTGGATTGTACACTTTCTGTATTAAGCGATTTATCATTATTTTAGATTTGAAGTCTTCTTATATAAAAACCATTCACTGTAAAACAGTATGCCACTTTTATGCTTACAACAGACTCAAATGTCTTGTGTTTATCTGGTCCCTTGATTTTATCATTTTTTAAAAATGTGTGGTCAGTTATATGTTGTTTTGTTCATTATGGCTCTGGGACATAAAAAAAATTCTACTGCTAATATTGTCACTAAGAGTTACCTCAAGTTTCTAGCCAATAACAACCTAGCTTTCTTATGCACATGCATATTCTAATGTTCCTACAATGACTATACAAAAGGGTGAAACAGAGACTGAAGGAAAGGTCATCCAGAGACTGTCCTACCTAGGGATCCATCCTACATTCAGACACTAAACCCAGACACTACTGTAGATACCAACAAGTGCTTGTTGACAGTAGCCTGATATAGCTGTCTCCTGAGAGGCTCTGCCAGTGCCTGACAAATACAAAAGTGGATGCTCACAGCCATCCATTGGACTGAGCACAGGATCCCTAATAGAGGAACTAGAGAAAGGTCCCAAGGAACTATAGGAGTTTGCAGCCTCATAGGAGGAACAACAATATGAACCAACCAGTACCCCCAGGACTCCCTGAGACTAAACCACCAACCAAAGAGTACACATGGAGGGAGGGACCCATGGCTCCAGTTGAATGTGTAGCAGAGGATGGCCTTGTTAGACTTCAATGAGAGGAGAAGCCCTTGGTCCTGTGAAGGCTCAGTGCCCCAGTGCAGGGGAATGCCAGGACAGGAAAGCTTGAGTGGGTGGGATAGAGAGCAGGGGGAGGGGGATGAAATAGGGGGTTTTTGGAGGGGAAATGAAGAAAGAGGATAACATTTGAAATGTAAATAAAGAAAATATCTAATAAAGTGAAATAAAAATAGAAAGAGAAAACACAATTAAAAAAAAAAACAAATGAAATCCACCATTTACAGTGCTATGATCTGTTCTAGGCTCAGACTGCAGATTCAAAATCATACGACAAAAAGCATGACTCAAATCCAAAAGCTTCCATATGCCAAGAGAAACAAACTAAAAGAAAGGGGGAAAGGATTTGGAAGACAGATCTAATGATGACTTAGTCTCCAAACATTACTCTCAAATATACACAACCTATGAGAGAAATATCCCAGCTACTACATTTAAAAAGGCAGGGGTGAACATTCTTCCAAGGGTGACATAAACTAGACATCAATGTACATGTAAAAATATCAGTCAGCTCCAAAAGGGAATGAAACTTTTCTAAGCCCTAAGTCTCAAATATTTAGAACAAAGTTTATTCTCTTCCCCCCCATCTCCTTCATTCTCTCTTGCTCTCTCCATAAGATATATATCTATTACATATAATAAATATATATTAGAAGAATAAATATAAAATTATATATGTAGATATAGATATACACAAAATCTCTTTTGTAGACATGGTTTCATTTCCCCAGACTTGGCCTTGAATTTATTGTGCAGCTGAGGGTGACCTATGATCTTCCTGCCTGTACATGAAGGATTCTAGCATGATAGGCTGCAGAGTATCAAGCCCAGGGAATGCTAGGAAAGTGCTCTATCTCAAGCTACCTCTAGACCCAAGATTTAGTTCTTATGTAAAATGAAACAGTCATATCCATTTTAATAATACATAAATTTTCTTTCATTTGTAACAATGGTAAAAAATATGTATACCAAATGTTTGTTTTAAGATAAATCATTAATGGTTGTTTTTCAGTGAAAATGTGGTTGGTAGCTATATAAGATGGTACTTAATAGCACTGACCATCAGGTAGAATCAAATTCAGCACCAAAGTACATCACACATCTGTTAGTGTGGTTGCCAACAAAATCCTAAATATATCAATTATAGAAGAGGGTGTAGAGAAAGGAAATTCTGCATGCTATTGGTAGAAATGTAGATTGGGTCCAGGCATGATGGGAATCAGTAAAGAAATCAAGAATAGAACTACTGTGTTGCTGAACAATTCCTCTCCTAAGTGGTGAGGGAGATTAAACTTTCACTCTGTAAAGAGAACCTACACACACATGAGTATTGGGTCATGTTTTACATAGAACTTCTTTGAATGTATAGACTTCCATACATGTATACATGTTATTCTAAGTTTTCTGAATATTATTCAGAATGCTGTTATTTAGGATTTTATTATTATGTATATTATTTATGCATAAAGAGATTTATATTCACCACAGCAAAAGTGAATCAGAACATTATGCTAAGTATCATTGGTAACACACAAAATAACTTCATGATTATAGTTACATGTGAACTCTTTAAAATGTAGTCAAATCACATCAGTTAATAGTTACCAGGAGTGTGCTGGCTGTTTTTTGTCAACCTAACACAAACCTGTGGCAAGAGGGAATCTCAGCTGGAGTATTGCCTCCATCTATTGGCCTGTAAGCCACCATCTGTGTGTATTTTCTTAATGATTGATATTGTAGGCCCCTGCGCATTGTATGTATGGGAAGGCACCTCTAAACTCACAGTCCTGGGTTGTTAAGAAAGCAGACTGAGCAAGCCATGATGAAAAAGCCAGTAGGCAGTGTTCCTCCATAGTCTCTGGTTACATTTCTGCTTTGATTCTCAGCCCTAAGTCCAATGATGGAATGTGACCTTTGAATAGTACAAGGAAATAAATTCATTGTTCTCCAAGTGGCTTGTGGTCATGGTGTTTATCACAGCAACAGAAACCAATTAAAACAAGGGACAAAAGAGGTGGGGGTTACAAGATTTAAAGATACAGATTAGTAGTATCATAAATCTAGAGGTATAGAGGAATATTAAGAAGATAAGTCGCACTATAATGATCTCCCAAATGAATAACTGGTCTTGCCACAAATATAATACCAAAAGTAGGTAAGTGTGCAATAGTAATACTTTCACAGCCAACTTACCCTTATCTCTTGTCTTTTTCTTCCTGTTGTCCATTTAACTATCAAAATCTGCTTCCTTATTAAACTGAAAAATATTTCTGTATACACTATTGTTAAATTTTGTGCCTGCTGAGGGATAGTCATCATATCAAAACTATAAAAAAGAATGTTTACATTTTCTTATTACAATTAACTTTCATATTTCTTGTGTCCAATTCAGTTTATGAAAAAGGTATGCATTTAAGGGCATGTTATAAAAAGTTTTAAATTAGCTTTTATTTATCTCTGAAGTACCAGGGATCCAGGTTTCTTCCTTGTACATCAGAGTTGACAAATTCCTGAATGGAAGTAATAAATAACTACCAATGGTCTTTTTAGAATAAGGCAAGAAGAAATGTAATAATATACCATGTGTATAACCAACTTGGTTAACTATCAATGTGGTAATATGACCATGACCTCCAGGATCACCAACTCAAAACAGAACATAAGGACAATCCTTTTGCTCACTGCCCAAATTACTTCCTCTGAATATAGTGGATTTTTTAATACTATTCTACATGAAATTTAATAACTTACTGGTGAGCATTCTGCCTTTATTCTAAGCAGTAGATCCTCCTACTCTCATTGAAAACTGACCTTGAGTCAGGTGTGGTAAAGAACACCTTTAATCCCAAGACTCTGGAGGTAGAAGGACTCTGTGAATTCAAGGATAGTCTGGTCTATATGACTAGTTCAGGTCAGCCATGGCTAGTAACATTTTATTTAAAACAAACAAACAAGCAAACAAGCAAACAAACAAATAAAACATAATATAATAATTATCTTCCCAAAAAAGCAAAAACAAAAATAACAATATAAAAACAAAGAAACAAACAAAACACCTTAAGTTTACCCATACAGCATAAACATTTCACTAGGTATCAATTCCTTGGTCCTTGGGAACAATATTGGATCAAGATATATTCCACAAAAGTTAGGGAATCGTGAGTCTATTTAAGTAATGTCGGTTAAAAGATGTGAGGTAGTTAATGGTGAAAGGAGGCTAACTCATTTTTTATTGATATATTTTTATTTACATTTCAAATGATTTCCCCTTTTCTGGGTCCCCACTCCAGGCAAGTCCCATAAGCCCTCTTCCCTCCCCCTGTTCATCCATCTACCCCTTCCCACTTCCCTGTTCTGAAATTCCCCTATACTCTTGCACTGAGTCTTTCCAGAACCAGGGAGCACTCCTCCATTCTTTTTGGACATCATTTAATATGTGGATTATGTCTTGGGTATTCAAAGTTTCTAGGCTAATATCCACTTATCAGTGAGTACATACCATGATTGATCTTTTGAGACTGGGTTACCTCAGTATGATGTTCTCAATCTACAGATTCAACACTATCCCCATAAAAATCTCAACCCAGTTCTTCATAGAACTAGAAAGAGCAATTCCCAAATTCATATGGAATAACAAAAACCCAGGATAGCTAAAACTATTCTCAACAGTAAAGGAACTTCAGGGGGATTCAGTATCCCAGACTTTAAACTTTACTACAGAGCAATAGTGATAAAAACTGCATGGTATTGGTACAATGTCAGGCAAGCAGATCAATGGAATAGGATTGAAGACCCAGAAATGAACCAACACACCTATGGTCACTTGATCTTCAACAAAGGAGCTGAAAGCATCCAGCTGAAAAAACAATAGCCTTTTAAACAAATGGTGCTGGTTCAATTGGAGGTCAGCATGCAGAAGAATGTGAATCGATCCATTCTTATCTCCTTGTATTAAACTCAACTCCAAATGGATCAAGGACCTCCACATAAAACCTGACACACTGAAACTAATAGAAAAGAAACTGGGGAAGACCCTTGAGGGCATGGGCACAGGGGAAAAATTCCTGAATAGAACATCAATAGCTTATTCTCTAAGATCAAGAATTGACAAATGGGACCTCATAAAACTACAAAGTTTCTGTAAGGCAAAGGACACACTGTCAAAAGGACAAAATGTCAACCAACAGATTGGGAAAGGATCTTCACCAACCCTAAATCTGACAGAGGGCTAAGAAGGTAGAAACCAGAGAACCAAATAACCCCATTAAAAAGTGGGGTATGGAGCTAAACAAAGAATTTTCACATGAAGAACTTCGGAGAGCTGAGAACCACCTTAAGAAATGTTCAACATCATTAATCGTTAGGGAAATGCAAATCAAAACAACCCTGAGATTTCACCTCACATCAGTCAGAATGGCTAAGGTCAAAAACTCAGGAGACAGCAGGTGTTGGTGAGGATGTGGAGAAAGAGGAACACTCTTCCACTGCTGGTGGGATTGCAAGATGGTGCAACCACTTTGGAAATCAGTCTGGCGGTTCCTCAGAAAACTGGGCATGACACTTCCTGAGGACCCTGTTATACCACTCCTGGGCATATACCCAGAGGATTCTTCAGCATGCAATAAGGACACATGCTCCACTATGTTCATAGCAGCCCTATTTGTAGTAGCCAGAAGCTGGAAAGAACCCAGGTGTCCTTCAACGGAGGAATGGATACAAAAAATGTGGTGTTTTTACACAATGGAGTACTATTCAGCCATTAGAAACAATGAATTCATGAAATTCTTAGACAAATGGAAGCTAACTCATTAACCAGCATATTCACCATTTTAAGCCTTGAAATCAGCATCATCATTTGTATGTAAATTATTTAAGAAGTTGAACAAAGCATTAAAAGCTAGCCATTCAACCTATAGATTGGGAAAAGATCTTTACCAACCCTACATCCAATAGAGGGCTAATATGCAAAATATACAAAGAACTCAAGAAGTTAGACTCCAGAAAAATAAATAATCCAATTTAAAAATGGGGTACAGAGCTAAATAATAATTCTCACCTGAGGAATTTCAAATGGCCAAGAAGCACCTAAAGAAATGCTCAACATATTCAGTCATCAGGGAAATGCAAATCAATACAACTCTGAGATTCCATCTCACACCAATCAGAATGGCTAAGATCAAAAACTCAGGTGAGAGCAGATGCTGGCAAAGATGTGGAGAAAGTGGACCACTCCTCCATTGCTGATGGGATTGCAAGCTGGTACAGCCACTTCAGAAATCAATCTGGAATTTCCTCAAAAATTAGAAATAGTTCTACCTGAAGATCCAGCTATTTCCCTGGGCATACACCCAAATGATTCTCCAGCATATCACAAGGACACATGTTCCACTTATTTATAATATCCAGAACCTGGAAACAACCCAAATGTCTCTCAGTGAAAGAAATGTGCCAACAGAAATTGTGGTACATTTACACAATGAAATACTACTCAGCTATTAAAAATGAGTACTTCACAAATTTTGCAGGCAAATGAATGGGACTACAAAATATCCTGAATGAGGTAACCCAGACCCAAAAGGACATAAATGTTATGTATTTGCTAGACTAAAAGCTCAGAATACCCACAATATTCTCACAGACCATATCAAGCTTAACAATAACAAAGGCCAGTGTAGATGATTAAACTGGGGAACAAAATAATCATGGGAGGCAGAGGCGGGAGGGACCAGCACCTGACTAAGACAGATGCAGATACAGCCACCCACTGGACTGAGCAGGGTGACCCCAATGGAAGATTTAGGGAAAGGACTGAAGGAGCTGAAGAGAGCTTCCCCATAGGAAGAACAATAGTGTCAACTAACTGGACCCCTCCGAGGTGAGCTCGCAGAGACTAAGTCACCAACAAAAACAGTATACATGGGTCAGCCCATGGCTCTGGCTACATATGTAGCAGAGGACTGCCTTATCTTATATCAGTGGGAGGGGAGGCTTGATGCCCCAGAGAACGGAGATGCTGGAGTGGTGAGGCAGACATGCGGGAAGAGTACCCTCCTAGACGCAAAGGGGAGGAGAAATGGGGTGGAGGGTTTGTGGGGGCAAGACCAGAAAGAAGAACAACATTTGAGATGTAAACCAATAAAATAAGTAATAAAAAGAAAAAAGAAAGATTGGCCATTTAATTAAACAATAATTGAAAGTATTTTAATTAAAGATGTTTTAAATAATTATGTGTAGTGTTTATATGTGTGTGAATATGATACACATGGCACTTGTTTGAGTATGTCCATGTGCCTATGGAGGCCAGAAGAAGCTGTCAGGTCCCTAAAGCTAGTGTTATAGGAAGTTGTAAGCCATCCAACATGGATACTGGGAACCTAATTTCTGTTTTCTGAAAGAGTAGAACTCTTAACCACTGATCCATCTCTCCAGCAACTATGATGCATTTTTAATTAGCCATAATACAAGCATGTTGGAAAGCTGGCCTTTCATCCTTGGTCAAATGACATTATAGTTTCTACTCTGCCTCAAACTTGCTGTGTTCAACTGATTTATGGAACCTAATCTTATTTAGGGCAACAAAACAAAACAAAACATCACAAAAGGGTATGGTGTCTGGGATCACGAAACTTCCTTTTCCTCCAAAAACACAATTCTTGCTGAAGTCTGGTATAATGTGATGATTAATTTTACAGAGTTGTTCTTGATTGATGTCACCATAGCAATGAAAATAAACTATGAGACTAGAATTCAGCCAGAGGGGAAAAGTTCATTAAGAAATAAAAGTGGGGACAAAATTGCTCATTAAATGGCTAACCATGGTTGTTTTATGAGAAGATGGATTTAAAAAATAGTAGAGGGTTGCCATGTATTTTAAAGAGATGAATTCAAATATGACTCATAGATTCCGGTTCCAATAAAATCCTGAGGAATATAAAAGTTTTGTTCCATGGAAAAAAAAGGATAGTTACTAGACCCTATTATAACATTAGAAGGATGCTAACGTGAAACTTGACTTGCCCACAAGCTGCAAGATGTGTATCATTAACTTCAAAATTGTGAGGCAAAGAAAGGAGCAGAGTTATTCCCTTTGCCTCAAGCCTGGTCAGAAGCAAAGGAAAGTCTATTTGAGATTTGTTTTTTCCCCTTATGTAGGGCTGGAAAGATGACTCAGTGAGTAAGGTGCTTGCTGTTCAAGAATGAGGAACAAGAGTTCAGGTCCCCAAATAATAGATTTATATAACAATTGAGTGTGGTGGTTCTCATCTGTAGCCCCAGTGGTGAAGTCAAGTCTAGCCAGATGGTGAGCTTGGGTCCAGTGTGAGACCCCGCATCAAAGCATAAAGTAGAATACAACTGGATAGACACTCAATGTTGATCCCTAGCCCTGCAATGCATATGCCCCAAATATCACACACACACACACACACACACACACACACACACACACACACACACACGCACACGCACTAAATATAAAATTAAAAGTGAAAATGTTTAAACTACATCATTATAAATGTGCTTTTGTTTAGAAAATTGGAAATAATTTTTATAGGTTGCAGCACTCAAAGTCAGTCAACAGATGTGAAACCTGAGCACTTTCTTTAGCTACAATAAAGTTTATCTTTCAAAACAGTGGCATTTAAAATGGATATTTTAATAAACAGGCAAGCATGAGATATACGCATGCAAATGTACATGAATAGACACATGGAAGAAGATAAATAGATAAATGCATAGATATATAGATGATAGAGTGATAGGTAGGGGGAGAGAGAGAGAGAGAGAGAGAAAGAGAGAGAGAGAGAGAGAGAGATAAGTTGGTAGATGGGTGAGTAGGTGGATTGGTAGATATCTTTGCTTTTGAGAGTTACATAAATAACCAAAGCCTGTATATGATATTTTCTGTTTCCAAAAGGAAACACAACATGCCCATTATTTTTTAAATGGAAGGTTGCTTAGTCTATTACAAAACGTGAATCAAAGCTTTGTGTCCCATTGTATCTCTTAGAGAGTATCCTAGATCTGGGTGTGGCTAATCTCCCCATTCCCAAATGCCACTTGATATTCAAAAGTTTTATGTGGGAAAGTCAGGAGTCTGAAGAATTTGGTCTATAAACGGGCTACTCTGGCTAGTTTGAAATAAGTTCAGTATTTGTCTCTTGACTTTTGCCTTCTGTGAGCCCATCATTGTGCTAGGTTACAGGAAAGATAGGTTACAGAAATTATAACGAAGACCAGCAGCAGGAGGACGCCTGGCATTGCTTCCAATCTTCAGACGCTGTGTTCCATGAAAAGATTGGTATTTCTTAAGATGTCTGGAAGTCTTCAGGATAAAGACCAGAGAGGCTCTTTTAACTCTAGGTAGGCTAGCAATAGCTACAGAAATGAAGACAGCCGGCGTCTGAGGCCAGTCCTAGTCCGTGCGAGATCTCTGCTTGTTGCAGAGATGTTATTACTGAGCATACTGAAGAAAGATAAAAGCAGGCTGGAAAAAGCGATTGAAGTGACTCAAACATCTTCTTCTTGGGAAAAATAAATGTTATTACAGCAAGAATGACATTATTATTCCACTACCTCTTGTGAGATCTCCTTGAAGTTGAATGATTTCAAATTTTAGAGATGTTAGATATAGAAAGTTACAAACTGGAGCCACTTGCCTGAGAAAATGAGTGCAGAGCAGACAAACCCTGAGTTGAGAGCAGGGTGTCACGACATGGCTGTGTTATACCATATGTGGAAGAGGCCGTGTCAATGTGAGACATCAGATGGAAGTCTTAAATGGTTTGGGGTCTAAAGCAACATAATGTGCTGCTTTGGACAATGTGCAGCGAACAGTAAGGAGAGGGTATAATTCCATCCATCACAATCTGACCTAAGGGAAGAGTTTGGTCAGCTAGCCCACACTATCTCACTAACTTCTATTTTTGAGCATTTCCCATGTTTATTATAAGTTTTATTGCTCAATTTGAGTTATTTATCCTGAGAATTAATTATATTTATTTTTTCTTGGTTGAGTGGTGTGGCGGAAGCAAAGCTGGATTGAAATCAGAGACCCTGGCCAGAGGCTCTGCTGGTTACAGTGGCTTGTCTGGGTTTATCTTGGGCACAGTTCCTTTTTCAATGCTCCCTAGGTTATGATTATATTCTGTGCCAACAACAGTTGCCTAATATTAGCTGATCGTGCCACTTCAGTATTGTTGCTGGAGGAACAGGGCCCAGTGCTTTTATTTCCTTTATTGTCTATGACCCCACAGGAAAAATAAATACTGTGAACGAGTGAGTGCTTTGCCCCCCAATCTTTACCCTACTTCTCTCCATCCTTGTAGTGTCCATCCCAGTTCCCATCTATTTTGGTTCCAGCTGATTATATTGTTCTTTTATTTAATTTTTCCCCTTGCATTTTCCATTCACTTAGAACAGAATCCCACATTAAGTGAGGCTCCAGGCTCACTTAAGGATGCATTTGGCAAGCCAAATAAAGTAAAATCATCAGTAAATTCCAAATGTTTTATTATGTTTCTTTACACATGTTCAGATTCTGGTAAGGCTCTACTTAAGAAAAAATTCCATAATAAAGATTCCAAATGCAATTAATAATTTTTAACAATACTATTTAAGTGCATAAGCAAAATCAACTATATTCAACTTTAAAGATAAAAATGTTTAGAGACAATTGGGATGGACAGTGCACAAACTAGAAAGTGTCATAAATTACTTAGCATATGAGACAATTCTCAGTGTAATACAAAGTCAGCGGATTTCAAGGAAGAATAGGAAGAAGACAAAAGGAATTGTTTCATTATTACCAAGCTCTACTTAGCCAATGGTCCACTTATCAGTATTTACGCTGTGAAAAGAAATTGCAGCAAGAACACTTTCAAATGTCTTAGAACTGAGTACACTCACTTATGAACATTCACTAGATGATGAAAAGCAGCAGAGAAATTATAGTCATGACCTGTGATAGAGCCATAGTGATTGGCTCACTCTGTTGCCATTCAAATCTGAGCATGAACCAACAGTTGAGTGTGTCTTCCTCACTATGTTATGTATCTAATTTTACCCATTTGTGTTTGTTGCTTTCCACCAGGGCTATACAGAGAAACCCTGTCTCAACAAAACCAAAAATCAAAAAAACAAAAAACAACAAAAAAACCCCACAATTCCTAAACTAATAGTATTTCTTATTTAAAGTAGCATGATCTAATCTAAGAGAGATGATTAGACCTATGTTCTAGGGGCAAGTGAAGCCTTCACTATAAATAGCTTTGTGTAAAGATGGTGCTGATGCTAAGGTCCTATTCCCCAACTGGTTCTTGATCTGTCAGTAAAAACATGGGCTAATTACTGGGCAGAAAGGATAGATGGGACTTCCAAGTCCCTGGAGGCAAGCAAACAGACACAAGGAAGAGAGGAGAATTGGCCATGCTTCTGAGGAAGAAAAGTTGACCAGTCAGGTGAGATCTCAGGCAGAGCAGTGGCCTGTGGCTGCTCCTACAGGCAGGATGGTGTAGTTGTTTAACAGGGACTAGCTGGAACTGAGCCACTAAAGTCTAGAGCAGGTGGAGAGGTGCAAAGATGAGAATATTGATAAGGACAAGCTTTTCCAGGTGGGAGAGCATAGAGCTCAGCAATTGTGTCAAAAGGCAAGTTAAAATTGAACAAAGTTGGGACCCAGAAAAGGGGAAATCATTTGCAATTTAAATAAAAAAAGAAAAGAAAAAAAAGAAAGAAAAGATATGGCTCCCATAGACACTTATGTTGGATATTTGGCCCATAGGGCATGGTACTACTACTAGGCGGTGTGGACTTGTTGGAAGGAGTATGTCACTGTCAGGGTGGGCTTTGGGGTCTCCTAGGCTTTAAGCTCTGTCCAGTGTAGAATTTGAGCCTCCTCCTAGTTGCCTGCAAGAGACAGTTTCCTCCTGACTGCCTTCTGTTCAAGATATCGAACTCCTCCAGCTCCATGTCTGTCTGGACGTTGCTTTGCTCCCTGCCATGATGATAATGGACTAAACCTCTGAAACTGTAAGCCAGCCCCAAAGAAACGTTTTCCTTTATATGAGTTGCCTTGATCATGATGTCTCTTCATAGCAATAAAACCCTAACTAAGACACTGTAAAAAGAAAAATTGAACAAAGTTGTGTGTGTCTTTTAGTCTTGGATTCGAGGGAAACTGGGTCAGGGTTGATAGCACAGCAAGTTCCAGGAGCTTAGGTGAGACAGTGAAAAGTTATACACTACAGATTTTCAGTTTGGAGCCAGCTTCTTTGCAACTCCTGGGAAGATGTCTACTTCATCTGAACCTGATGGCCAAGATGGCAAGAATAAGAGATGCTGGGACATTCTGTGGATTAACAACTTGCTCTATTACTCTGACAGGTCATCTGGCAAGTAGTAAAGTTAAGAAAAAAGTAATTCATTTTGGCTCACAATTCCAGAGTATAACCCATCACGGTGGGGTAGCAGGAGCTTGAGGAAGCTCTACACATTGTTGAAAGTCAAGAATCAGAAAGCTATGAATGTCCATATTCAGCTTACTTTCTCCTTTTTATTTAGTCCAGCTCTTGGCCCTTGGAATGGTGCTGCCAACAGCTGAGAGAGGAGGAACTCAGTTAACTTAATCTAAATAACCCGTCTCAGGCATTCACAAGAGATGGTCTCCTAGGTGATTCTCTTAAGGTGACATTATTGGCTCTCACATATGCTTCTGCTACTCTTTAAAGTAATTTCTAGAGGTTCAAACAATGAAAAGTCATATGTAGCTACCAATCCTATAAATATTATAAAATGACCCTTGAAAAGAGATATTTGTACACACAGATAAGCTTTCAGGTGATGGAACATTATAATAAAAGATGCAACATCTCATTCTTAGGATCAACAAGTCCTTTTGATACCAATTGTATATTTCAATACAAAGCATTCAAGTGTAACAATGGATTTTAGTTTCAATAAAACATGACATATATAACCTTCTCTCCTCCATTTGTACAGAGTTAAACTATTCACAGTACCTTAACCCTTCTGTGTGTGTGTCCTTGATCTCACATTTTCCTATGTGCTCCTATTGATTCCTTATCTATTCAGGTTTGGGTATCTTCCCTTCAAAAGCCCTCCATAGTCAAGAGCTCTGATTTGCTCATTACTCCTTAGTATTATCAAGCACAGCTTTCTATCATTTCATTACTAATTTTGAAAAGGAAGCTCTTCGCTGACATTTACTAGCTACGGTAGTCTGACCCTGGATTCTACAGAGCAATAGCATTGTATTTGGTACAGTGACAGACAGGTATATGAATGAAATAGAATGGAAGACCCAGAAATTAACCCACACACCTACGGTCACTTGATATTTGACAAAGAAGCTAAAACAATCCAGTGGAAACAAGAAAGCATTTTCAACAAATGCTGTTCCACTGGGAGTCCCATTCTTTTTTTCTTTTTTATACTCCTGCCTCTCTATTTTTTATTAGATATTTTCCTTATTTACATTTCAAATGTTATCCCCTTTCCTAGTTTCCCCTCTAAAAACACCCTATCACATCCCTCTCCCCCTTCTCAACAATCCAATGCTTAGTTGTCCTGGCATTCCCCTATACTGGGCATCAAGTCCTCTCAGAACCAAGGGCCTCTCCTCCCTTTCATGTCCAACAAGGCCATCTTCTGCTACATATATGGCTGGAGCCATGGGTCCCTCCATGTGTACTCTTTGTTGGTGGTTTAGACCCTGGGAGCTCTGTGGGTACTGGTTGGTTCATACTGTTGTTCCTCCTCTAGGGCTGCAAACTCCTTCAGCTCCTTGGGGCCTTTCTCTAGCTCCTCCACTGAGGACCTTGTGCTCAGTCCAATGGAAAGCTGAGAGCATCCAACTCTGTATTAGTCAGGTACTGCCAAAGCCTCTCAGGAGACATCTATATCAGACTCCTGTCAGTAAGTGGTTGATGGCATCCACAATAGTGTCTGAGTTTGGTGACTGTCTATAGGATGGATCCCCAGGTGGGGCAGTCTTTGGATCGTCTTTCCTTCAGTCTCTGCTCCACATATTGTCTCTGTATCTCTTCCATGGGTATTTTGTTCCCCTTTTAAGGACCAAAGTATCCATACTTTGGTGTTCATGCTTCTTTGTTTGGTCTGTGAATTGTATCTTGGGTATTCCAAGGTTCTAGGCTAATATCCACTTATCAGTGAGTGCATACCATGAGTGTTCTTTGTGCTTGGGTTACCTCACTCAGAGTGATATTTTCTAGTTCCATCCATTTACCTAAGAATTTTGTGAATTCATTGTTTTTAATGACTGAATAGTACTCCATTTTGTGTGTGTGTGTGTGTGTGTGAGTGTGTGTGTGTGTGTGTGTGTGTGTGTGTGTGTATACCACATTTTCTGTATCCATTCCTCTGTTGAGGGACATCTAGGTTCTTTCCAGCTTCTGGCTATAAATAAGGCTGCTATGAATATAATAGAGCATAGTAGAGCATGTGTTCTTATTACATGTTGGAGAATCTTCTGGGTATATGCCCAGGGGTTGTATATAATATAATTTTCTGAGGAACTGCCGGTCTGATTTCTAGAGTGTTTGGCCAACCTTGCAATCTCACCAGCAGTGGAGGAGTATTCCTCTTTCTCCACATCCTTGCCAGCAACTACTGTCACCTGAGTGTTTGACCTTAGCCATTCTGATTGGTATGGGGTGGAATCTCAGGGTTGTTTTGATTTGCATTTCCTTGATGACTAAGGATGTTGAATATGGCTTTAGGGGCTTCTCAGCAATTTGAGTTTCCTCAGTTGAGAATTCTCTGTTTAGCCCTGTACCCCATTTTTGATAGGATTATTTGGTTCTCTGGAGTCTAACATCTTGAGTTCTTTGCATATATTGGATATTAACCCTCTATTGGATGTAGGGTTAGTAAAGATCTTTTTCAAATGTGTTGTTTGCCATTTTGTCCTGTTGACAGTGTCCTTTGCCTTACAGAAGCTTTGCAATTTTATGAGGTCCAATTTGTTGATTCTTGATCTTCACCATGTACTCGAGGCTCCTCCCCACTTTTTTTTCTATTAGTTTCAGTGTGTCTGGTTTTATGTGGCAGTCCTTGATCCACCTGGACTTGAGCTTTGTACAGGGAGATAAGAATGGATCAATTTGCATTCTTATACATGTTTACCTCCAATTGAACCAGCACCATTTTTTGAAAATGCTTTCTTTTTTTACACTGGATGGTTTTAGATCCTATGTGAAAGATCACATGACTGTAGGTGTGTGGGTTCATTTCTGGGTCTTCAATTCTATTCCATTCATCAACCTGCCTGTCGCTGTAATAATATCATGCAGTTTTTATCACTATTGCTCTTTAGTAAAGTTTGAGATCTAGGATGCTGATTCTCCTAGAAGTTATTTTATTGTTGAGAATAGTTTTTGCCATTCTGGTTTTTTTGTTCTTCTAGATGAATTTGAAAATTGCTCCTTCTAACTCTATGAAGAATTGAATTCGAATTTTTATGAAGATTTCAATGAATCTGTAGATTGCTTTTGGCAAGGTGGCCATTTTTACTATATTAATTCTGCCAATCCATGAGCAGGAGAGATCTTTCCATCTTCTAAGGTCTTCTTCGATTTCTTTCTTCAGAGACTTGAAGTTCTTGTTATACAGATCTTTCACTAGTTTGTTTAGAGTCACAACGAGATACTTTATATTATTCATAGCTAGTGTAAAGGCTGTCATTTCCCTAATTTCTTCCTTTGCCTTTTAGGCTACTGATGTGTTTGAGTTAATTTTATATTTGCTGAAGTTGTTTATCAGCTGTAGGCATTCTCTGGTGGAGATTTTGGGCTCACTTAAGTGTATTATCATAATATTATCATATCATATTTGTTGTGTAATTGCTCTAGCTAGAACTTCAAGTACTATATTCGCTAGATAGGAGAGTGGACAGCCTTGTCTAGTTCCTGATTTTAGTGGGATTGCTTCAAGTTTCTCTCCATTTAGTTTGATGTTAGTTACTGATTTGCTATATATTGCTTTTACTATGTTTAGGTATGGGCCTTGAATTCCTGATCTTACCAAGATTTTTAACATGAAGCGATGCTGAATTTTCTCAAATGCTTTTTCAGCATCGATTGAAATGACTATGTGGGTTTTTCCTTTTAGTTTGTTTATGTAATTGATTACATTGATGGATTTCCATATATTAAACCATCCCTACCTCACTGTCATGAAACCTACTTGATCATGGTGAATGACCATTTTGATATGTTCTTGGGTTTGGTTGGCAAGAATTTTATTAAGTATTTTTGCATCTTTATTCATAGGGGAATTTGGTCTGAAGTTCTCTTTCTTTGTTGGATCTTTGTGTGGTTTTGGTATCAGAGTAATTGTGGCTTCATGACACAAGTTGGATAGTGTTCCTTCTGTTTCTATTTTGTGGAATAGTTTGAAGAGTATTGGTATTAGGTCTTCTTTGAAAGTCTGATAGAATTCTGCACTGAAATCATCTGGTGCTCCGTTTTTTTGTTTGTTTTTGTTTTTGTTTTTGTTTTTGATTGGGAGGCTTTTAATGACTGTTTCTATTTCTTTAGGGATTATGGGACTGTTTAGATGGTTATGAGACTGGTCCTGATTTCACTTTTGTATTTGGTATCTGTCTAGAAAACCAGATCTGTATTTGGTATCTTATAGTTCCCTTTTCATTTCTGATTTTATTAATTTGGATACTGTCTCTGTGCCCTCTGGTTAGTCTAGCTAAGGGTTTATCTATCTTGTTGATTTTCTCAAAGAACCAGCTTCTGGTTTTGTTGATTCTTTGTATAGTTCTTTTTGTTTCTACTTGGTTGATTTCAGCCCTGAGTTTGATGATTTCCTGGTGTCTACTCCTCTTGGGTGGGTTTGCTTCTTTTTGTTCTAGAGCTTTCATGTGTGCTATTTAACTGCTAATGTATGCTCACTCCAGTGTCTTTATGAAGGTACTCAGAGCTATGATTTTTCCTCTTAGCACTAGTTTCATTGTGTCCCATAATTTTGGGTATGTTGTGCCTTCATTTTCATTAAATTGTAAAAAGTCTTTAATTTCATTTTTTATTTCTTCCTTGACCAAGTTATCATTAAGTAGAGCATTGTTCAGCTTCCATATGTATATGGATATCTGTTGTTTTTGTTGCTATTGAAAACCAACCTTAATCCATGATGATCTGATAGGAGACATGGGATTATCTTCTTATATGTGTCGAGGCCTGTTTTGTGACGTATTATATGGTCAGTTTTGGAGAAGGTACCATGAGGTGCTGAAAAGAAGGTATATTCCTTTGATTTACAATGACATGTTTCATAGGTATCTGTTAAAACCATTCTGTCCATAACTTCTGTTAGTTTCACTGTGTCTTTGTTTAGATTGTGTTTCCCTAATCTGTCCATTGATGAGAGTGGGGTGGTGAATTCCCATGTGATTATTGTGTGAGGTGCAATGTGTGCTTTGAGCTTTAGTAAAGTTTCTTTTGTGAATGTGGATGTCCTTGCATTTGGAGCATAGATGTTCAGAATTGAGAGTTCTTCTTGCTAGATTTTTTCCTTTTGTGAGTATGAAGTGTCCTTCCTTATCCTTTCTGATGACTTCTGGTTGAAAGTTGATTTTATCTGATATTAGAATGGCTACCCCAGCTTGTTTCCTGGACCTTTTGCTTTGAAAATTGTTTTTCTGTCCTTTTCTCTGAGGTAGTGTTTGTCTTTTACACTGAGGTGGATTTCCTATATGCAGCAAAGTTATGGGTCCTGTTTACATATCCAGCCTTTTAGTCTATGATTTTTTTTAAATTGGGAAATTGAGTCCATTGATGTTAAGCAATAATAAGGAATAGTGATTGCTGCTTCCTGTTATTTTTTATGTTATTTTAGGTTTATGTGGTTATCTTCTTTTGGGGTTTGTTGAAAGAAAATTAATTTCTTGCTTTTTCTAGGGTGTAGTTTCCATCCCTGTGTTGGCATTTTCCATCTATTATACTTTGTAGGGCTGGATTTGTGGAAAGATATTGTGTAAATTTGGTTTTGTCAGGGAATATCTTGGTTTTTTACATTCATGGTAATTGAGAGTTTTTCTGGGTATAGTAGCCTGAGCTGGCATTGGTATTCTCTTATGATCTGTATGATATCTGCCCAGGATTTTCAGGCTTTCATAGTCTCTGGTGAGAAGTCTGCTGTAATGTTGATAGGCCTGCCTTTATATATTACCTGACCATTGTCCCTTACTGCTTTTAATATTCTTTTTTGTTTAGTGCATTTGGCATTTTGATTATTATGTGATGGGAGGAATTTCTCTTCTGGTCCAGTCTATTTCAATTTCTGTAGGCTTCTTGTATGTTTATGTGCATCTCTTTCTTTAGGTCAGGGATATTTTTTTCTATAATTTTGTTGAAGATATTTACTGGCCCTTCAAGTTGGGAATCTTCACTTTCTTCTATACCTATTAACCTTAGGTTTGGTCTTCTCATTGTGTCCTGGATTTACTGGATGTTTGGGGTCAGGAGCTTTTTGCATTTTGCATTTTCTTTGACTGTTGTGTCAATATTTTCTATGGTATCTTCTGCACCTGAGATTCTCTTTTTTACCTCTTGTATCCTCTTGGTGATGCTTGTATCTATGACTCCTTATCTCTTTTCTAGGTTTTCTATCTCCAGGGATGTCTCCCTTTGTGATTTTTTTTTTTATTGTTTCTATTTCCATTTTATATCCCAGATGTTTTTGTTCAGTTCTTTCACCTCTTTGGTTGTGTTTTTCCATAATTCTTTAAGGAATTTTTGTGTTTCTTCTTTACGGTATTCTACCTGTTTAGCTGTGTTCTCTTGTATATCTTTAAGATAGTTATTTATATCCTTCTTAAAGTCATCTATCATCATCATGAGATGTGATTTTAAATCAGAGTGTTGCTTTTCTGGTGTGTTGGGGTAACTAAGGCTTGCTGTGGTAGAACTGGGTTCTGATGATGCCAAGTAGCCTTAGTTTTTTTATTTTTTTCTTATGTGCTTGAGCTTGCCTTTTGCCATCTGGTTATCTCTGATGTTAGTTGGTCTTGCTGTCAT
This sequence comes from Apodemus sylvaticus, assembly GCF_947179515.1. Classification (NCBI taxonomy): domain Eukaryota; kingdom Metazoa; phylum Chordata; class Mammalia; order Rodentia; family Muridae; genus Apodemus; species Apodemus sylvaticus. Next base: position 56,797,976 of record NC_067480.1, on the reverse strand, counting down.
TGACTGTTGCTTATCTGTCTTGCAAGTCTGTGTGTCAGTACTCCTGGGAGGAATTTAGGTATGGAGAGCTATGTTACAGGGTCAGCTCTGGGGCATAGAGAGAAACCAAAAGAATCCTCTTCTCAGCTGACCCTTGAGCAGTTCCCAAATGAGCCACTTGAAGAGAAGTGGTGGTCTTAACTCTACTCACAGGTGTGTCATCACTCCTAGAAGACCAGCTCTGTCCTGTCATTATTTAGTTATGTAGCTCTGTGGCCCAGGATCAACTCCAGGCTCAGATGGAAATTGGAAGGCTCCTGTCCCAGGCTTCTCCTTGGTTCCTGTGTCCTGAGGATTCTGAGTGGGTTCTTCTAAGAAGCACTGGTGGTTCTACCTGCACTCACAGGCCTGTCCACACTCTTGGGAGGCTCTCTCTCTCCCAGTGCTATTTAGGCATTTGTCAGCTCCAGCCACAGATAAAAACCTGAAGGTTCCCATCCCAGGCCTTCCCTTGGTTCCTGTGTCCTGAGGGTTCTGGGTGGGTTCCTCTGTCAAATAGATCCATTCTCGTCTCCCTGTAAAAAGCTCAAGTCCAAGGACCTCCTCATAAAACCAGGCACACTGAATCTAATAGAAGAGAAAGCGGGAAAAAATCTGGTACACATAGGCACAGGGGGAAAGTTCCTGAACAGAACACCAGTGCCTTATACACTAAGATCAAGAATCAAGAAATGGGACCTCATAAAACTGCAAAGCTTCTGTAAGGCAAAGGACACTGTCAACAGGACAAAACGGCAACCAACAAATTTGAAAAAAGATCTTTACTAACCCTACATCCAATAGAGGGCTAATATCCAATATATGCAAAGAACTCAAGATGTTAGAGTCCAGAGAACCAAATAACCCTATGAAAAATGGGGTACAGGGCTAAACAGAGAATTCTCAACTGAGGAAACTCAAACAGCTGAGAAGCACCTAAAGAAATGTTCAACATCTTTAGTCATCAAGGAAATGCAAATCAAAACAACCCTTAGATTCTACCTTACAACAGTCAGAATGGCTAAGATCAAAATCCCAGGTGACAGCACGTGCTGACATGGATGTGGAGAAAGATGAACACTCTTCCACTGTTGGTCAGATTGTAAACTGGTACAACCAACCACTCTGGAAATCAGTCTGTCAGTTCCTCAAAAACTGGACATAGTACTACCTGAGGACCCAGCTATACCACCTCTGGGCATATACCCAGAAGATACTCCAATAGGTAATAAGGACACATGCTCCACTATGTTCATAGTAGCCATATTTATAATAGCCAGAATCTGGAAACAACCCAGACATCCCTCAGCAGAGGAATGGATATAGAAAATGTGGTACATTTACACAATGGAATAGTAGTCACCTATTACAAACAATGACTTCATGAAATTCTTAGGCAAATGATGGAACTTGAAAATATCATCCTGAGTAATGTAACTCAGTCACAGAAGAACACACGTGGTATGTACTCACTGATATTGTGGATGCTGGGAAGTACTTGATGATGGAAGCCTGATATGGCTGTCTCCTGAGAGAGGCTCTGCCAGAGCCTGGCAAATAAAGAGGCAGATCCTAGCAGTCAGCCATTAGACTGACCTTGGGGTCCCCAATGGAGGAGCTGGAGAAGGGACTGAAGGAGCTGAGGGGGTTTGCAGCCCTATGGAGGGATCAATAGTATCAATAAGCCAGACACCCAGAGCTCCTGGAGACTGAACCACCAACCAAAAATATACATGGAGGGACCCATGGTGCTGGCTACATGTGACAGAGCATGGCCTTGTTGGACATTAGTGAGAGGAGAGGCACTTGGGCCTGAGGGTGTTCGATGCCCCAGTGTAGGAGAATGCCAGGGCAGGAAGACAGGAGTGTGCAGGTGGGTGGTGGAGCACCCTCACAGAGGCAGGGGTGGGGGATGGGATAAAGGGTCTCTGAGGGGAAGACCTGAAAGGGGAAAGAGTTTGAAATGTAAATAAAGAAAAATATCCAATTAAAAAACAAGGAAATCTCTTTAAGTCCATGAAAATTTCCTGTCTTCTCTCTCTCTCTCTCTCTCTCTCTCTCTCTCTCTCTCTCTCTCTCTCTATTTATTTCTTCCTTCCTTTCTCTCTCTCTTTCTTTCTTCTTTCTTTCTTCCTTCCTTCTTTGTTTTTTAGATTTTCTTACTTTTATATGTATGAATGTTTTGACTGCGTGTACATATATGTATCATGATGTATCAAGTACCTAAGGAGGTCAGATGATAGTATCAGATCCACAGGAATGGAATTACGTAATGGTTTTGAGCTTCTGTGTAGGTTTTAAGGGCTGACCTGGAGTCCTCCGAATGAATAAAAATGTTGTTTACCAGGATCATCTCTCAAGCTCTGGTAATGAACTTCTTATTGGCAAAATTTATGACTAGATTTTGGTGTGTTTTTTTTCCTCTTAGGGAAAATACTTCCTGGTATAAGAAAAGCCAAAGGTTATCTGGGAAGGACTACAATAACAGACAAAAATAATATCAGAACTAGTGAGTGGAATTGTAGCAAATTGAGAAGTTTCTGCCAAGCATGGCAACTAGTTAGCAGTGAAGACACAACTTACAGATGGAAGAAATTCTTCACTTGCTCTTTGACAGAGAATGAATATCCAAACACCCAAACCAAAACAAACAAACAAAAAGGCCCAAATTACTCAATGGGCCAAAGAACTAAACAGACAATGCACTAGAGAACAAGGTGGGTGTGAGGGAAGGGTTTGGAGGAAAGAGAGTAAGGGGAAAATAATTACATTATAATCTCCCAAGAAAAAAAGGAAGTTCCAATGAATTATTCAAAAATACACACACTTTAGTATCCTTAATAGTGATTGTCAAAGAAACTGTGGTGCCAGCGGTAAGTGAGGTTCTGGAGCTTGAATGTAACCAAAGTACATTCTATGGAGTGCTGAAATATACTGACAGCTATCATTTGTACAGTTAACATATGCTTCCAACAGAAGAGCATGGTCATGACTCTGTCTTTATTAAACCTCTCTCCTTATTTGTTCCCTGTGCCATGATCTATCTGCTTTGCTTATTTTGCATTTTTATCTCCTTTTATATTACTCCATAATCATTTCTATTCTCTGCTTTGATTTTTCATGTTCTGGTTGTTTAATTTCATCTACATTGATAGCTCTGACTTCCATCTTTTTAAATTATTGTTCTTGTGTTCCAACTATAAATTCATTTACCTTAAATAACTACTAACTAATATCTTCGACTCAAACTCACTAAAATATTCCCTTTTTTTGGCAAATTCTATTCACTATTGAACTTTTTTGTTGTTCCTTTTCTGAATAGGTGACTCAAACACCAAAAATTCACCTGTTACTTAATCTATATGAATGGTTCTATAAGCTTAATGGTCTATCAACCCAAGATTACCAGAATTATTCTACAACTTCATGATTTTTTAATTAATTAATACACTTTACATCCCATTCACTGACCTCTCCTTCTTCTGGTCCCCCTTTCACACAGTCCCTCTCCCATTATCCCTTTCCCTTCTCTGAGAAATAGGAGGCCCCCTTCAATATTCCCCCTCCTGGCACATCAAGTCTCTACAGGACCAGGTACATCCTTTTGCCCTGAGGCCAGGCAAGGGGGGCTCACTTAGTGGAATGAGATACACAGGCAACAGATTTAGAGGCATCCCCCGCTCCAGTTGTTCAGGGGCCCAGTTGAAGACACAGCTGCAGATCTGGTACATATATCTGGGAGGGTCAATTCCAGCCTGTAAATACTCTTTGACTGGTTGTTTAGTTTCAGGGAGCCCCTGAGTGTTCAGGTTAGTTGATTCTTTCAGTCGTCCTGTAGTGTTCCTATCCCCTCTAGGTCCCTCAATCCTTTCTTCAAGACATTTGGAGCTCATCCACTGTTTGGCAGTAGATCTCAGCAACAGTTCTAGTTAGTTGCTGGGTGGAGCCTCTCATAGGACAGTCATGGTAGGCTCCTGTCTGCAAGCATAGCAGAGTATCACTAATAGTGTTGGGGATTGGTTCTTGCCCATGGGATGGGTCTCAGTTTGGGCCAGTTACTAATTAGTCATTCCCTTAGTCTTGGCTCTAGCATTGTCCCTGCATTTCGTATAGACAGGACAAAATTTGGATCAAAATTTTTGTTGGTGGATGTCCTGCCCGGATGCTTCAGTTTCCATATCCCCACTGCTAGGAGTCTCCTTAGTCACCCCACAAATTCCCTGGGTCCTCCCCCATCCTTTGTCTCTGGCAGGTCCTAGAGATGTTCCTCCAAACCCACCCCCCACTCTTCATCAATCCCTGATTTCCATTCATTCTCTGGGCCTTCTGGCCCTTTCTCCTGTTCATGATTAATCACAATTCTTTCGTTCTTTGTCTCACACAGCCATATTTCAGTTACATAATTTTTAACATAAAGTTCTTATTATGCACATGCAAAGGTGTTTTCTAAAAGTTTATATGGATTCTCATTGCCTCCAAAACAGCACCTACTAGAGCTTTCATGAGTGTTCCCTAAAGGCCTGTGTGTTAAACACTTGGTCTCCAACCCAAGACACTATTAGAGGTATAGGTCCTCTAAGAGGTGGAGCCTAATGGGAAGGATTAGGTTGCTAAAGCACTCCCTCAAAGAGGCTTTTGAGCACCTGGACACGTTTACACAGCATTCATGAAGTGAACAATGTGTTGGACTATGTGTTCTCCACTAGGATATACTATGTTACAGCAGAATCAAAAGCAAAGGAGGCAAATGGCCGTCAAATGAAGCCTTCTTACCATACCATTGTATGTCAAAATAAATATATTCACGTTGATTATCCCAGGTAATTTGGTCCAGGAGGCTGAGTAACTCATAACCCCAACTATCTGACTCCAAATCTCTTATTTCTGGGCATTCTTGGTGAGATAACTTGGTGGACAGGCTCAGAGACTCCCCCCCCAAAATAGAATCATGCCTTTGATCAGCTGTGTCTGTCTTCCCTTATTGTTTGAACTTTCTCCGTTATAAATGTATAACAATGAAAAATATGATTATATGTTCTGATAACATCAGATACAAAAGTCATTAGATTTGAAAGAATTTTCATACTCTTTATTTAAAATGTTTATTATCACCTATGATATACATAATCGTATTTATTCTACTGTTGAAAATATTGAAAGTAAGTATAAAATTCCCAAGATCCTTAACCAACTTATGGCTAAAGTTGCTCATAAAGGTCTATTCTGTATGCTTAAATGTAATAGATTGTGGGTTGGTTTGCTTTGTTTTGTTTACAAGTGAACTTTCCAAATTTATCTCACTGTTTGAGTTCTGGACACTGGGAAAGTCCAGGAAACTTTCAAGAAATAAAGATGTCTGTGCCCATTCACATTTAGTATTTCTTTCTGTGTCCTCTCGAAGTTTCTCAGGCAATTATAATGACATAGGATTTCGATAAGCATAGATTTTCAAATATGAAGGTCATATCAAACCTCCAACTGTGCATACCTCTTTGTAATTTGGACAAAGCACACAAAAACATTAACTATGCAACAGCTGTACTACATGTCATGTCTAGAATAATAATCAAAATTCAACCTTTGCTCATGAGGAGCCACTTTAATGACAAAAATTCAGAAAAATTGACTCAAAAGACCCCTAAACCAAAACAAAACCAAAACAAAAAGTTAAGAAAAATAAATGTTTGTAGATATAGTGTGAAATTAGAGATAACAGGAAATAAACAGGTTTTGTGATCTTGGAAAAGCTGTATGTAGGCTTTTATGCTAGTCCGGTCTGCGAACAAGCCCCACCTATCACAGCACTGCCCAAATCCTTCGCAATATACCCAGTTCCTCCTCTCAGACACTTTTTCTCTGCATCAGTGGTCTGGGAAGATGTTTGTAGTGCTATGCTGGAGGATGTCATGATTTTTTTTTCTCTTTCAATCCAGATGCAGAGCAGCTCTTGCATATCCTCAGTTTTAAAGTCTGTGAATGTATGATTTTTTTTTAAAAAGAACAAAAAGAGGAAATTGGTTAATAAAGTAGAACTTGATTAACTTCTGCCCTGTGGTGCTTAAGAAATTCTAAACCAATAGCATTCCTGAACCATCTCAACATCTGAGAAATTACGAAAAAACACTTGACATCCAAATCTGTTACATAGTCCTTGCCTCTACCCACCCTTTAGTATTTTTCCAGAAAAAGGAAATATATATTGGCATTCTAGATGCCTCTCAGCAAGACAGACAGACCTCCCCATCAATAACATGTGCAGAAAGCCTGTGATTTCTCCAAAAGAATGAGCTTCTCTTAGCCTCAGATGGGTTTGGAGACATAGTTCCAGGGATTTGCAACAATGGATGTACCAGACATTTCCTAGTAGAAGGAATGAGAGCTCAGTGTTGATTTAGAAAGCACCTCCAAGCTTGTTTTCCATTTGACCAGTGCTGCTTATCCATCATGAGGGTAAGATATTTTATAAACTGATACACCCCATATGTCAAAATTGTATGGAAACCAAAATCATAACAAGGAGTTTTTCAATTTAAAAAAATGAATTTTAATTCAAATTTTCAGGTGTCAACATTTTAATAAACTATCACATTTCATTTTATATGCTAAATGCATAGTTTAGTTGCATATATTAATTCTTTTTTTAATATTTTTATTTTCTATATTCTTTGTTTACATTCCAAATGATTTCCCCTTTCCCGGATCCCCCCTCCCCATATGTCCCATAAACCTTCTTCTCTCCATCCCTTCTCCAATCACCTCCCTCCTTTTTCTCTGTCCTTATATTCCTCTCCAATGCTAGATTAATCCTTTCCAGGATCGGGACCCTCTCCATACTTCTTCATGGGCATCATTTGTTATGCAATTTGTGCCTTGGGTATTCAGAGTTTCTGAGCTAATTAATATCCACTTATCAGAGATTGCATTCCATGTGTATTCTTTTGTGATTGGGTTACCTCACTTAGGATGATATTTTCCAGATCAAACCATTTGCCTAAAAATTTTGTGAATTCATTGTTTCTAATTGCTGAGTAGTATTCCATTGTGTAAATATACCACATTTTCTGTATCCATTCCTCCTTTGAGGGGCATCTGGGTTCTTTCCAGCTTCTGGCTATTATAAATAAGGCTTCTATGAACATAATGGAGCATGTGTCTTTATTGCATGCCGGGGAATCCTTTGGGTATATGCCCAGGAGAGGTATAGCAGGGTCCTCTGGAAATCTCATGTCCAGTTTTCTGAGGAACCTCCAGACTGATTTCCACAGTGCTTGTACCATCTTATAGCCCCACCAGCAGTGGAGGAGTGTTCCTCTTTCTCCACATCCTCGCCAACACCGCATATATTAATTCTTAAAGGCATCAATAATCTGCTATATATAAGGAAATCAGTACAAACACACATGCACACGTATACATGCATGCTACCTTGACTAAGTCTTTCCTAATCAGTGAGTTCCAGAACGTTGCAGTCACTCAGTCATCTAGTCAACAAATCCACATGAGCAAAGCCTAAGTTCTGCTAAGCAGTGAAGAAGAAGACAGTGGCCTGCTCTTGAACAGCTGTCAGTGCTTGAGCATCTGGAAACTTCTCTGCTCCCTGCCTCTGTCAGTCTTAACTTTAGGTATTTAAAGAGACAGATCCTGAAGACAGATGAATAAAGAGATGTTTGGGAAAGGTAGCCATTATGTGAAAGCCATACATGCTACCATCTTTGAACAACCTGTTCAATTTCCGAGACCTCTGGTCTCAGAACCCCAGTACTTTCCTCACGAATCTCCACTCCTTGGGGATTATAATATAGTGCCCAACAAAGAACTGGACCCTTGAACCTCTTATGCATCATCAAAATGTACCTGCTAAATTTGCCATTACAGGGCTCTCAGAAATAAGAGGTTCTTGGAAAGCATGCTAAAAAATATTGAATTATATCATCCTCCTGAAGCCATTATTGTTCTGGTAGTGGTATCCGAACAAATGAGTACGGTAGACTATATAAGGTAAATCACCTCACCACTTCAATTTAAGGGATAATGAAGTGAACTGGATGTGCTGTGTCCCCAGTTAATAGAGCTTTGTGTCTGACAGCAAAGACAGACATTGATGGGTAAATACAATATGTGACTGGAATTTAAAGGGTTGAGGAAAGGATGAGTGGGAATTTAGAACAAGATAATTTAACCAAATTATTGAGTCAGGCAAGACTTCAGAGGCAATGGCACCTAAGTTGAAGCATCTGGGTGAATGGGTAATATCTAGGTGAAGGAAGAGAACCAGAGAACGGGTCATTGTAACAAGACAGATTGCATCCTATTTTTAAATTTGGGAGGTAGACAATGTAGGCACACACACACACACACACACACACACACGAATTCACTAAAGTGTGGAAGTCCAAGGACAACACACTGGAGTCAGTTCTTTGGTTCCACCACATGGGGATCCAGGGATCAGACTCAGGTCACTAGCCTTGCAGCAAAAACCCTTACCTGCTTAATTTTCCTTACAGGTTCAGGGCCCAGATTGTCTTGGTTAGTTGTACATCTTTGGGGAAAAATGAAATTCTTTTAAGCCTCATTGTTTTATATGTTCAAATTAAAAATGCAACCTCAGAATTGTACATGATATGATTAGAACAAAGTCAGTACTTGATACTCAATATGGAACCACTAGCAATGATGGTGATTGTTTAGATACCAGCAGTAGTGGCATGAATACTCAGATAAGGAAATGCCTTGATCATCTAGCCAGAAGCTATTCTTTTTTTTTTAATTTATTGATATATTTATTTGCATTTCAAATGATTTCCCCTTTTCTGGACCCCCACTCCTCAAAAGTCCCATCAGTCCCCTTCCCTCCCCCTGTTTTCCCACCCAGCCCTTCCCGCTTGCCTGTTCTGATTTTGCTCTATACTGCTTCACTGAGTCTTTTCAGAACAAGGGGCCACTCCTCCGTTCTTCTTGTACCTCATTTGATGTGTGAATTATGTTTTGGGTATTCCAGTTTTCTAGGTTAATATCCACTTATTAGTGAGTGCATACCATGATTCATCTTTTGAGTCTGGGTTACCTCACTTAGTATGATATTCTCCAGCTCCATCCATTTGCCTAAGAATTTCATGAATTCATTGTTTCTAATGGCTGAATAGTACTCCATTGTGTAGATATACCACATTTTTTGCATCCACTCTTCTGTTGAGGGATACCTGGGTTATTTCCAACTTCTGGCAATTATAAATAGGGCTGCTATGACCATAGTGGAACATGTATCCTTATTACATGCTGGGGAATCTTTTGGGTATATGCCCAGGAGTGGTATAGTAGGATCTTCTGGAAGTGAGGTGCCTAGTTTGCGGAGGAACGCCAGACTGATTTCCAGAGTGGTTGTACCAATTTGCAACCCCACCAGCAGTGGAGGAGTGTTGCTCTTTCTTCACATCCTCGCCAACACCTGCTGTCTCCTGAATTTTTAATCTTAGCCATTCTGACTGGTGTAAGGTGAAATCTCAGGGTTGTTTTGATTTGCATTTCCCTAATGACTAATGAAGTTGAGCATTTTTTAAGGTGTTTCTCTGCCATCCGAAGTTCTTCAGGTGAAAATTCTTTGTTTAACTCTGTACCCCATTTTTAATGGGGTTGTTTGGTTTTCTGGAGTCTAACTTCTTGAGTTCTTTATATATATTGGATATTAGCCCTCTATCTGATGTAGGATTGGTGAAGATCTTTTCCCAATTTGTTGGTTGCCGATTTGTCCTTTTGATGGTGTCCTTTGCCTTACAGAAACTTTGTAGTTTTATGAGGTTCCATTTGTCAATTCTTGATCTTAGAGCATATGCTATTGGTGTTCTGTTCAGAAACTTTCTCCCTATACCGATGTCCTCAAGGGTCTTCCCCAGTTTCTTTTCTATTAGCTTCAGAGTGTCTGGTTTTATGTGGAGGTCCTTGATCCATTTGGATTTGAGCTTAGTACAAGGAGACAAGGATGGATGAATTCTCATTCTTCTGCATGCTGACCTCCAGTTGAACCAGCACCATTTGTTGAAAAGGCTATCTTTTTTCCATTGGATGTTTTCAGCCCCTTTGTCGAGGATCAAGTGGCCATAGGTGTGTGGGTTCATTTTTGGATCTTCAATCCTGTTCCATTGATCTGCCTGCCGGTCACTGTACCAATACCATGCAGTTTTTAACACTATTGCTCTGTAGTATTGCTTGAGGTCAGGGATACTGATTCCCCCAGAATTTCTTTTGTTGCCGAGAATAGTTTTAGCTATCCTGGGTTTTTTGCTATTCCAGATGAATTTGATAATTGCTCTTTCTAACTCTGTAAAGAATTGAGTTGTGATTTTGATGGGTATTGCATTGAATCTGTATATTGCTTTTGGCAAAATGGCCATTTTAACTATATTGATCCCGCCAATCCATGAGCATGGGAGGTTTTCCCATTTTTTGAGGTCTTCTTCCAATTCCTTCTTCAGAGTCTTGAAGTTCTTGTCATACAGATCTTTCACATGTTTAGTAAGAGTCACCCCAAGGTACTTTATACTGTTTGTGGCTATTGTGAAGGGGGTCATTTCCCTAATTTCTTTCTCAGCCTGCTTATCCTTTGAGTATAGGAAGGCCACTGATTTGCTTGAGTTGATTTTATAACCTGCTACTTTGCTGAAGTTGTTTATCAGCTGTAGGAGTTCTCTAGTGGAGTTTTTTGGGTCACTTAGGTAGACTATCATGTATTTTTGCAAATAATGATAGTTTGACTTCTTCCTTTCCATTTTGTATCCCTTTGACCTCCTTATGTAGTCTAATTGCCCGAGCTAGTACCTCAAGTGCAATATTGAAAAGATAAGGAGAAAGGGGGCAGCCCTGTCTAGTCCCTGATTTTAGTGGGATTGCTTCAAGTTTCTCTCCATTTAGTTTGATGCTGGCTACCGGTTTGCTGTATATTGCTTTAATGATGTTTAGGTATGGACCTTGAATTCCTGTTCTTTCCAAGACTTTAAGCATGAAAGGATGCTGAATTTTGTCAAATGCTTTTTCAGCATCCAATGAAATGACCATGTGGTTTTTTTCTTTGAGTTTGTTTATGTAGTGGATTGCATTGATGAATTTTCTTATATTGAACCAACCCTGCATCCCTGGGATAAAACCTACTTGGTCATGGTAGATGATCATTTTGATGTGTTCTTGAATTCGGTTGGCAAGAATTTTATTGAGTATTTTTGCATCGATGTTCATAGGGGAGATTGGTCTGAAGTTTTCTTTCTTTGTTGGATCTTTGTGTGGTTTTGGTATCAGCGTAATTGTGGCTTCGTAGAAGGAATTGGGTAGGGTTCCTTCTGTTTCTATTTTGTGGAATAGTTTGAAGAGTATTATTGTTAGATCTTCTTTGAAGGTCTGATAGAATTCTGCACTGAAACCATCTGGTCCTGTGCTTTTTTTGGTTGGAAGACTTTCTATGACCCCTTCTATTTCTTTAGGGGTTATGGGACTGTTTAGATGATCTATTTGGTCCTGATTTAATTTTGGTATTTGGTATCTGTCTAGGAAATTGTCCATTCCCTCCAGATTCTCCAGTTGTGTTGAGTATAGGCTTTTGTAGAAGGATCTGATGATTTTTTGGATTTCCTCGGTTTCTGTTGTAATATCTCCCTTTTCATTTCTAATTTTGTTAATTTGGATACTTTCTCTGTGCCCTTTGGTCAGTCTGGCTAAGGGTTTATCTATCTTGTTGATTTTCTCAAAGAACCAGCTCCTGGACTCATTGATTCTTTGTATGGTTCTCTTTGTTTCCACTTGATTGATTTCAGCCCTGAGTTTGATGATTTCCTGTCTTCTACTCCTCCTGGGTGAAATAGCTTCTTTTGTTCCAGGGCTTTCAGGTGTGTCATTAAGCTGCTTGTATATGCTCTCTCCATTTTCTTTTTGGAGGCACTCAGGGCTATGAGTTTTCCTCTTAGCACTGCATTCATTGTGTTCCAAAGATTTGGGTATGTTGTGCCTTCATTTTCATTAAATTCTAAAAAGTCTCTGATATCTTTCTTTATTTCTTCTTTGGCTGAGGTGTCATTGAGTAGAGTATTGTTCAGCCTCCATGTGTATGTGGGCTTTCTGTTGTTTTTGTTGCTATTGAAAACCACTCTTACACCGTAGTGATCTGATAGGAGGCATGGGATTAGTTCGATCTTCTTGTATTGTTTAGGTCTGTCTTGTGACCAATTATATGGTCGATTTTGGAGAAGGTACCATGAGGTGCTGAGAAAAAGGTATATTCTTTTGCTTATGGTGAAATGTTCTATAAATATCAGTCAAATCCAATTGGTCCAAAGCTTCAATTAGTTTTACTGTGTCCCTGTTTAGTTTCTGTTTTACTGATCGGTCCATTGAGGAGAATGGAGTGTTGAAGTCCCCCACAATTATTGTGTTAGGTGCAATGTGTGCTTTGAGCTTTAGTAAAGTTTCTTTTATGTATGAGGGTGCCCTTGCATTTGGAGCACAGATGTTCAGAATTGAAAGTTCTTCTTGGTGGATTTTTCCTTTGACCAGCAAGAAGTGTCCCTCAGTGTCTCTTTAGATGACTTTAGGTTGAAAGTCAATTTTATCTGATATTAGAATGGCTACTCCGGCTCGTTTCCCGAGACCATTGGCTTGTAAAATTGTCTTCCAGCCTTTTACTCTAAGGTAGATTTTGTCTTTGACATTTAGGTGTGTTTCCTGTATGCAGCAAAATGTAGGGTCCTGTTTCCTTATCCAGTCTGTTAGTCTATGTCTTTTTATTGGGGAATTGAGTCCATTGATGTTAAGAGATATTAAGGAATAGAGATTATTACTTCCTGTCATTTTTGATGTTGATGTTATTTTTATATTTGAGTGATTATCTTCTTTTGGGTTTGATGAAGGAAGGTTACTATCTTGCTTTTTCCAGGGTGTAGTTTCCCTCCTTGTATTGGAGTTTTCCTCCTATTATTCTTTGTAGAGCTGGGTTTGTGGAAAGATATTGTGTAAATTTGGTTTTGTCATGGAATGTCTTGGTTTCTCCATCTATTGTGATTGAGAGTTTTGCTGGGTATAGTAGTCTTGGCTGACATTTGTGTTCTCTTAGAGTCTGCATGAGATCTGCCCAGGATCTGAGCAAAACCATCCTGGGTCTAAAAACAGATGTAGAAACAATTAAGAAATCACAAATGGAGACAACTTTGGAGATAGAAAACTTTGAGAAGAATTCAGGGGCCATAGATGCAAATATAAACAACAGAATACAAGAGATGGAAGAGAGAATTTCAGATGCCAAAGATACCATAGAAACCATTGACTCAACAGTCAAAGAAAATGCAAAATGCAAAAAGCTTGTATCCCAGAACATCCAGGAAATCCAGGATACAATTAGAAGACCAAACCTAAGGATTATAGGTATAGATGAGAGTAAAGATTTGCAACTGAAAGGGCCAGCAAATATCTTTAACAAAATTATGGAAGAAAACTTTCCCAAATTAAAGAGAGAGATGCCTATGAATATACAAGAAGCCTACAGAACTCCAAACAGACTGGATCTGAGCAGAAATACCTCTTGCCACATAATAATTAAAACCCCAAATGCACTAAAGAAAGAAAGAATATTAAAGGCAGTAAGAGAAAAAGGCCAAGTAACATATAAAGGAAGACCTATCAGAATCACAGCAGACTTCTCACCAGAGACCCTGTGTCGCCTTGGTTCTACTGCTGATGGCCCTTCGGCTGGACCAGCCACTGCTGCACTGCCTGCTGCACTACTGCCACCGCCACCGCTGCCGCCGCCGCCGCCACCGCCGCCGCCGCACTCCGCTAGAAGCTATTCTTTTTTTTTTTTCCTCATTCTTTTTTTTTAATTCGATATAATTTATTTACATTTCAAATGATTTCCCCTTTTCTAGCCCCCCCCCACTCCCCGAAAGTCCCGTAAGCCCCCTTCTCTTCCCCTGTCCTCCCTCCCACCCCTTCCCAGTTCCCCGTTCTGGTTTTGCCAAATACTGTTTCACTGAGTCTTTCCAGAACCAGGGACCACTCCTGCTTTCATCTTGTATCTCATTTGATGTGTGGATTATGTTTTGGGTATTCCAGTTTTCTAGGTTAATAACCACTTATTAGTGAGTGCATACCATGATTCACCTTTTGAGTCTGGGTTACCTCACTTAGTATGATGTTCTCTAGCTCCATCCATTTGCCTAAGAATTTCATGAATTCATTGTTTCTAATGGCTGAATAGTACTCCATTGTGTAGATATACCACATTTTTTGCATCCACTCTTCGGTTGAGGGATACCTGGGTTCTTTCCAGCATCTGGCAATTATAAATAGGGCTGCTATGAACATAGTAGAGCATGTATCCTTATTACATGGTGGGGAATCCTCTGGGTATATGCCCAGGAGTGGTATAGCAGGATCTTCTGGAAGTGAGGTGCCCAGTTTTCTGAGGAACCGCCAGACTGATTTCCAGAGTGGTTGTACCAATTTGCAACCCCACCAGCAGTGGAGGAGTGTTCCTCTTTCTCCGCACCCTCTCCAACACCTGCTGTCTCCTGAATTTTTAATCTTAGCCATTCTGACTGGTGTAAGGTGAAATCTCAGGGTTGTTTTGATTTGCATTTCCCTAATGACTAATGAAGTTGAGCATTTTTTAAGATGCTTCTCCGCCATCCGAAGTTCTTCAGGTGAGAATTCTTTGTTTAACTCTGTACCCCATTTTTTAATAGGGTTGTTCGGTTTTCTGGAGTCTAACTTCTTGAGTTCTTTATATATATTGGATATTAGCCCTCTATCTGATGTAGGATTGGTGAAGATCTTTTCCCAATTTGTTGGTTGCCGATCTGTCCTCTTGATGGTGTCTTTTGCCTTACAGAAACTCTGTAACCTTATGAGGTCTCATTTGTCAATTCTTGCTCTTAGAGCATACGCTATTGGTGTTCTGTTCGGAAACTTTCTCCCTGTACCGATGTCCTCAAGGGTCTTCCCCAGTTTCTTTTCTATTAGCTTCAGAGTGTCTGGCTTTATGTGGAGGTCCTTGATCCATTTGGATTTGAGCTTAGTACAAGGAGACAAGGATGGATCAATTCGCAATCTTCTGCATGCTGACCTCCAGTTGAACCAGCACCATTTGTTAAAAAGGCTATCTTTTTTCCATTGGATGTTTTCAGCCTCTTTGTCGAGGATCAAGTAGCCATAGGTGTGTGGGTTCATTTCTGGATCTTCAATCCTGTTCCATTGATCCTCCTGCCTGTCACTGTACCAATACTATGCAGTTTTTAACACTATTGCTCTGTAGTATTGCTTGAGGTCAGGGATACTGATTCCCCCAGATTTTCTTTTGTTGCTGAGAATAGTTTTAGCTATCCTGGGTTTTTTGTTGTTCCAGATGAATTTGATAATTGCTCTTTCTAACTCTGTGAAGAATTGAGTTGGGATTTTGATGGGTATTGCATTGAATCTGTATAGTGCTTTAGGCAAAATGGCCATTTTAACTATATTGATTCTACCGATCCATGAGCATGGGAGGTTTTCCCATTTTTTGAGGTCTTCTTCCATTTCCTTCTTCAGAGTCTTGAAGTTCTTGTCATACAGATCTTTCGCATGTTTGGTAAGAGTCACCCCAAGATACTTTATACTGTTTGTGGCTATTGTGAAGGGGGTCATTTCCCTAATTTCTTTCTCAGTCTGCTTATCCTTTGAGTATAGGAAGGCCACTGATTTGCTTGAGTTGACTTTATAACCTGCCACTTTGCTGAAGTTGTTTATCAGCTGTAGGAGCTCTCTAGTGGAGTTCTTTGGGTCACTTAGGTAGACGATCATGTCGTCTGCAAATAATGATAGTTTGACTTCCTCCTTTCCAATTTGTATCCCTTTGACCTCCTTATGTTGTCGAATTGCCCGAGCTAGTACCTCAAGTACAATATTGAACAGATAAGGAGAAAGGGGGCAGCCTTGTCTGGTCCCTGATTTCAGTGGGATTGCTTCAAGTTTCCGCCAGACTGCTTTCCAGAGTGGTTGTACCAATTTGCAACCCCACCAGCAGTGGAGGAGTGTTCCTCTTTCTCCACACCCTCTCCAACACCTGCTGTCTCCTGAATTTTTAATCTTAGCCATTCTGACTGGTGTAAGATGAAATCTTAGGGTTGTTTTCATTTTCATTTCCCTAATGACTAATGAAGTTGAGCATTTTTTAAGATGCTTCTCTGCCATCCGAAGTTCTTCAGGTGAGAATTCTTTGTTTAACTCTGTACCCCATTTTTTAATAGGGTTGATCGGTTTTCTGGAGTCTAACTTCTTGAGTTCTTTATATATATTGGATATTATCCCTCTATCTGATGTAGGATTGGTGAAGATCTTTTCCCAATTTGTTGGTTGCCGATTTGTCCTCTTGATGGTGTCCTTTGCCTTACAGAAACTTTGTAATTTTATGAGGTCCCATTTGTCAATTCTTGATCTTAGAGCATACGCTATTGGTGTTCTGTTCAGAAACTTTCTCCCTGTACCGATGTCCTCAAGGGTCTTCCCCAGTTTCTTTTCTATTAGCTTCAGAGTGTCTGGCTTTATGTGGAGGTCCTTGATCCATTTGGATTTGCGCTTAGTACAAGGAGACAAGGATGGATCAGTTCGCATTCTTCTGCATGCTGACCTCCAGTTGAACCAGCACCATTTGTTGAAAAGGCTATCTTTTTTCCATTGGATGTTTTCAGCCTCCTCACTTCCAGAAGATCCTGCTATACCACTCCTGGGCATATACCCAGAAGACTCCCCACCATGTAATAAGGATACATGCTCTACTATGTTCATAGCAGCCCTATTTATAATTGCCAGATGCTGGAAAGAACCCAGGTATCCCTCAACAGAAGAGTGGATGCAAAAAATGTGGTATATCTACACAATGGAGTACTATTCAGCCATTAGAAACAATGAATTCATGAAATTCTTAGGCAAATGGATGGAGCTAGAGAATATCATACTAAGTGAGGTAACCCAGACTCAAAAGGTGAATCATGGTATGCACTCACTAATAAGTGGATATTAACCTAGAAAACTGGAATACCCAAAACATAATCCACACATCAAATGAGGTACAAGAAGAAACGAGGAGTGGCCCCTGGTTCTGGAAAGACTCAGTGAAACAATATTCGGCAAAACCAGAACGGGGAAGTGGGAAGGGGTGGGTGGGAGGACAGGGGAAGAGAAGGGGGCTTACGGGACTTTCGGGGAGTGGGGGGGCTAGAAAAGGGAAATCATTTGAAATGTAAATAAATTATATCGAATAAAAAAATTAAAAAAAAAATCCCTGCAGAGGCCCTGGAAAGAGGCATGTCATAAACTATAAGTAGTCGATGTTGTGACTGTTCCTTGCAAGCCTGATGCTCAGGCATAATAGCTGAGCATCCCACAACAGTAAAAGCCAGGGCTTGCTGTATTTTTAGAAGTTGTTGGAATGTGAGGCTCCTGATTCTGTTAATTCATAATCTTTGGTATCACTCTTGACATCAAGATTTCCTCTGTCTTCCCCTACAGAGTCTAAAGAAATCTGAATGTGTTAATTGGAGTTCAAGAAGACTGAGTGAAAAACTAGAGCGATACTATTTTTATTATACTGATGTCAAGTCATATTCTAGGTGTCGACCACTCAATGTGACTAGAAACCCCTTTAAGAACCCTAACATGTCTTCCAGGCATTGATTCATTGATAAGCAAGAAGCGACTGTGTAATCCAATGCTTCCAAAGCACTAGTGGAGGCCAACACTTCAAATACTGCTTATCCCTTTCACAGAGAAAGGAAATTACAGTTTTGATCACTATTTCTTAACAACAATAATAAATAGTCCACTGTAAACTCTTTCCCATTTAAAGTGGCCCGGCACTAAACACACCCTGCTCTGTGAGTCCTAAGAATGCACCAAAACAAAAGTGTCCAATTATTTCAAATCATAACAAAAAAGTTCAATGACTCCATAGCCCTAAGTCTTAAATAACCCTTTAGCCTGGGTTGTAGTCTTTTTATTCCATCACACTTTGCAAATTTTGTTTGTATATGATTCCAAGACATCCCACTGAACTAGATTACTTTGGGTTTCCTTTACTAACAAGCCTCAAATCCCTGGCTTCTTGCCTCTGTTTCATGACATTATTTCTGTCTGTAACTGTACCATCCATCACATCCATCCCTAAAGCCATCTTCTTTTCAAGACCATTGTGCCTCCTTTTTTTCTTAGTTGTGATGATATATCCTTTCCCATATGTTCTGAGTGAATTCCATCCTTTTTCTTTAATTTTAAGATTTTCATACATGGAAATGATGAAATATTATCATATCTAAACAACCATTTTCTCCTTCAAATCTGCATACATCTCCCTCACCATGTTCCTCTCCCAACTTCACATCTTCTAAAAATATTTATCTTTATTTTATATCTGAGTATTTTTCATGCATATATACATATGCACCACATACATGTCTGTCACCTATGAAGGCCAGGGGAGAGGATTGTATATACCTTGGAACTGAGGTTGTAGATGATACTGGGCTGCCATGTGATTGTTGGGAACTAAACTGAGGTCCTCTGTAAAAACAGCCAGTGTTTGAACCACTGATTCATCTCTTCAGCTAGCTTTTATTTTTATGACCCATGGAATCTAGCTATTCCTGTTGATATGTGCATGGTTGTGAAGACATTTACTAGAGCAGGGGTCAAATTCTCAATAAAGAATGATTCTTCTTTCTGTGTAATTAATCATTGCTATTTGAGTCTGCATTTTTTATCTGCGATATATTCTTCTCTATATGAAAACTCCTAAAACCTATTACCTAAAAAAACCTAAAAACCACTTATTGTTCTTGTGTTCTAGCCCAACATTTCACAATGTCTTCTCCCAGGGGTGTGATATACAGTATAAGAGCATGGAGTTTTAGGTCACAGAGCTGGAGGGGTCCTGTCTTTGTTGTTTAGACTACATGACTTTGGAAAAAAGTCCAAGCTATTTAAAGTCATCCCTATTCATTTGAAAGGTATATTGGTCTCAGGATCATCTGATTAGTTTCATTTCAACACGCTGAGTGGCCTTGGACATTCAAATTACCTAAACTCTGATGAGTCACATAACATCCTTTACCGTCTCATGAAGTCCCTGGGCACCCCCCTCCATGCATTCAATGTTAGACTGCCTCTATGCATAAATGTTTAAGAGCTGATGGATTAAAAATATTGTGTACCCTTATAAGTCCTAAGACTGTTTCTGGCTGTATCAGCGACCCATTCTCATGTGCTAATTATGTTTACAATAATTACATTTATTCCTAAATTGACATTAGTATTGATTCAAAGTCTTAATAGTAGATAAAACCATGGGCCTACTCACATGAATCAAGTCAACATTGTATTCTTTATTCCTTATTGCTTTACAGTGTGCTTGCAATCCAGAGTCTGTGCAGCTTGAAAAAGTTTTGTATGAAATTGTAAAAACTACCAATTTTATGAGCCTTCAATCTTTAGCCACACCCTGTGAATGAAATGCCAGGAATGTTGTGCTGCTGCTCCACACACACAGTGGTTGTTTGGGGGAAAGGTAGTTATGTTTGAGCTGTCCTGAACTAAGGGTTGTTTTTTTTTAGAACACAGTTTTCACTTGGAAGAAGGACTGAGCAATAGACAATTGTTATGCAGGTCATAGCCTGTATGGCAGATTTTCTTTAAAAATGCATAGATACTCCCACTTCAAGAAAAAAGAGTCTGTGGCGTTGAGATCAGCCAGTTCAAAGTAACAGCACATGGAGAGCTGACATAGCAGAAAAATATCAGAAACCTGGGTTTTATTTAGGAAAGACTTTCTGAGTCAACTCAGTCCTTGCAAATGCAATACAGTAACTTTGAGTAATGTATTGTTTAGAAAGAGTCTCCTGACAGGGTCAAAAGGCTCCAGAAGACAATGGGGTCTGTGGTTAGACATTGTGCCTTTTGAAGTATTGTGATTGCTGGATAGGCAAAGAGTATAAGTGAACGAGTATGCCCCTGCTCCTTTGCTGAAAATTCCTTTTCATGCGACCCAGCCCTAGACCACAGGATCCCAGCAAGCTTTCCCATCCATCTTCACAATTTGGCTGCCTATGAAACACTGAGGGTAAAATATGGATGACTACATAGTGTCAGTTCCAAAGACAGTTTCATGTGATTCACACAATGACTCCTGATCATGGAGCCAGATCCAATTAGACATTCCAGGAATTTTGCCCCAAATCAGTGCATGTTAAAATGAAGTGCAGCAAGGGTTATTTTTATGATCCCACAGCTGGAAAACACTACCACAGTATCTTTCAGAGACTGGGAGAAGTCTACAGTACTGCACGCTTTATCAAGAAACATGAGAAGGGACACCAATACAGGATGATGAATATTATAGAATCATAGAATATTTTAAATGCTTATATTTAATGAATAGGCATTATTAATACAGTATATAAATGTGTATTTTGTAAGCTATTTTTGAAATTATCCCATAATTTCATAAAATACCCCATAAAAATACAATATGCAAAATATTATGGTGTTATAAGTTATAGGGGTGTGTGTGTGTGTGTGTGTGTGTGTGTGTGTGTATGAGAGAGAGAGAGAGAGAGAGAGAGAGAGAGAGAGAGAGAGAGAGAGAATTGTAGAGTGCACTCCAGGTGCTCTGCACTAAGTAGCAGTCATATGTGTTTCAAAGCTTTGGTGCAAAGTCAACTCTGGTTTCCTAAGCAGACAGGCTTTCTACAACAATCTTCTTAGTCTAAAATACTGGAAATTAATTATTATTGGTCTGGTCTAATTGTTGTTTTATTATCTTGGACATGTGATCCAATTCTGGTAAAAGAGAACTTTAAGAAAATTAAGAAGGGGAAACTGAAAAATATTACCTTCCTTACAAATGAATGGCCTCCTAGAAGGTAAGGGATGGAGATCAGGACAAATGGGGGTATGATGTGTGGAGCTGTAGCAGCCATTTTGAAACAGTGAAGTGACTATACTACAAACAAAACCAAGTGTTGCTGATGGCGTAGAGAAAAGATAAGATGGCCTGGATCTGTCCTTGATGACTTGGTAGCCTACAAGACTGACACTTTACACTATTTTATTCATTTGGCAGTTACTTTTGTAAAGCATTGAAAATCAGAATGTTTTATCATTCATTGTCTGTATTTGGAAGCATCTAACTGCTGCCACCTTTTTTTCCAGTCTTGTTTGCGACACTATGTGAAACTGCTCTTGTCAGAACAGTGCAATATTAATTGCAGGCTTTTGGGAACCTAAAACTTCATGGACTGGTCTCCATGGTATAAGATTTCTCTTCTATGGAATTCTGGTTAGGGGAAATCAGCATCCCGATGACAAGGCAGTGTCCTGTGAAGCAATGTTTCAGGAAAGCCCCACAAGAGATACTGGCCGTTCTAGGCTCTGTGAACCAAAACCAACCATCATCCATTTGCCTCTTTCAGCAGCTCCATGAATACAATGACACTGTCAACCTCATGGCCACGAGGAGCTCCCATTGAACCCTCATGGTGATATTACAAGTTGTCTTACTATTCGAAGACAAACAGAAGTTCACAGAAAGCCAGGTAACTTCTCCTTCATGGTTGGATATACAATGAAGACAAATGGGAAGCCACTTCAGAGGAATACAGAATTCCGTGAATACATTCTCACAATCTTCAAACAGTTATATAAAGACTGCTCAGGTTCATATTATAGACAGGTCTGATACATAGGAACCAGGAAAAAGCTAAGCTCACTCATGGTTAAGACTCTCCACTCACTTTGTGTGGTGTGTGGTGTGTGGTGTGTGGTGTGTGGTGTGTGGTATGTGGTGTGTGGTGTGTGGTGTACTTAAACAGCACACCTATTTATATTCAGTCACATATGGATGCTATATATGAGTAGGTATCTATAATGCAGATATTTTAAATATTTGTTTACCACCAACTGTTTAACTGGGATTTTCATGAATAGGATAAAAGATGAGTGTGCTAAATATACAATGTAGTCGTACATCAGAATTTGGTACAATTTACTATTATTTCTTTTTATGGTCCAAATAGAAAAAAAGCACTAAATTTCTTAAATAATTATTTTTTGCAATTTTTATCTCAGACAGTATACATCACACATTATTTTCAGGAAGATGGAGAGGAAATTGTTTGGAGAAGGGAGGAATTTCAAAATAAGACAAATTGTCATGATAGAAACGTAATTGTCCCTTCTTGGTAGGAAATATTTATATATTTAAGTCCAGCAAAATAAATGTAAATACTTTAAACAAACTACATGCCAGTGATAACAATAAACTATTTCTGAGTTGGGAAAGAGAAGAACCTGCCAGGAACAGGCATGTATATTTTTAACTATACTGCTTCAAGAGACAGGATGTCAGTCGGTTGTTGCATCTTTAATTTTTTTTGTTAATTATGGATGGAGCATTGTTGTGAATCTTGTCCTCAAAACCAAGCTCAGAAAATAAGAGCAGATGCTCATCCCCAGGTTTGGCTCATATGGGAATTGAATGGAACATATTGGTTTATAATTAATGTAATTTGTTGGATTATCTTTTGTGAAGGAGCGAAGGTAAACAACCTTGCCGCATTGTGCTAATATCTTTGGAGCTTGGAGCTCCTGTAGATATAGGGGAGGAAATAAAGGATGACTGAGAAAAGGGAGGGAAAGGGCTCCTGCTGGCAGATTATGAGGAATTTGGAGATGTCTGTCACATTTAAATATACTTTAATTAATTCAAAGGGAAAAATCAGGTGTGAGACCCTAAGGAAATTTATACGATGTGAAAAGTGGGAGTCATTAGTTATTCCGTGGGGAATTTTTAGATGAATTCTCTTCTCTGCATGGTTCACTTTTATTGTGAACTAAACTAGAAAATGGAAAAGAAATATTTCCTGTCTCAAAACAGAGAATTAGGCACAATGCAAAACTCATTGATTTGGGTACTTATCATTTTGTTGTTAGTAAGAAACTCATAATGCCATTTTCTCAAGAAAAGGCTTGGCACGCTTTGCCATGTGCCCAGTGGTAAAGATGATATCATTTTTAAATAAATACTTTCATGAAAAGAGAACATTATTCTAAATCTTTTCTACATTTAGCCTAGCCAGAGCACATGTCCTTGGGAGTGACCTTTCATAGTAAATGAAATCCTGTTTTATGAAATCCTGTTTTATGTTATCATGGGGAACTATGAATAGTTTCAGGAATCTTTGAACATTAATTTTTATATTATATTAATTAACTCTTCATTAGTTGCTTGGCGTTTTTTAAAAAACTGAATTTGAAACTTGATGTTAACTTTCAGAACATAAGAAAGTTTGATTTACCATTTTCATTTACTTGCTTAAAAAATAAATTGCTCCTCTCAATATCCTTTCTAAGAGGTCTTTTACTTTTTTAATGATGTGTACATGTACGCATTTGCATGTGGATCTGTGAATGAGAGTGCAGGTCCTCAGAGAGCTCAGAGACAGTAGATCCCTGGAGATGGAGTTATTGGGAGTCTCCTTTATGTGGGTGCTGGAAACTAAACTTAGGTCTTCTACAGGAAGGCTATGCACTCTAAACCGAAGATCCATCACTCCAGTCACATCCTTGCCAAAGCATTTTAATTAGTTTAAAACTTTATAGTTTCCTACTCCAGTACTAATTTCAAAGGGTAGGCACACATGTGATTCAAGACTAAAAAAAAATTATTTAAAGACAAATAGCATGTGTGTGTTTTGAAAAACAGTTGCATAAATAATAATAATTCTATCATATTGTGTGAAATCAATCTTTGAACTTTAGAAATTATTCCCTCTGGAAGCATTTTTAAAAACATCAAAGAAATGATGGAAGCGTGCCTTTTTTTATATACCACAAACCAGTTCTTACCCACATGCAATTGCTTCCAATACATTAATAGGTGTGTGTGTGTGTGTGTGTGTCTGTCTGCTCTACTAAGCCATTTTTCACCTGTTTTGAGCACTGAAGATTGAACCCACGACTTTAGACATACTAGACAACATTCTACAACTGAGCTACACTCCCCACTAAACCATCAATTCTGTATGCAAAGACTTATTCAGATTTTTTGCTGCTATGGCTCTGTTTTGGGTTTTTATTGCAATGATAGTTCTTTGTAATAATGAAAGTATAGGCTCTCATCTGACCTAGGAATCTAATGATTAGGAGTAACTTCATTTTGTTTTTTATCAGTTAGCACTTCTCGTATTTGAGCTGTGACTTATGGAAGTCTAGAGACGCTTGCATTTCTTGCAAGCTTATAGTCTTCTAGACTACTTATTAAAAGCATGACAAGGCAGAAGAAAGGGCTTCCAGCAGCTAAGTCTCAGGGATCATTCATCAACTGAAAACTGGTTTTGTGCTAGGTATACAGGAGACCTGCTGCTCGTGGTCCATAATTTATTATTAGAAAGATACAAATGACTCAAAATTCAACTACCGTGGAAATTGTACTACATAATTCACTCTCAATCTCTAGCTATGGGATTTTATAAATATGGTAGTCAAAGTGGAAGAAAGGTTTTAGGATGGAATTAGCCTGGAAAGGGCCATGGAGATAAAAAACAAATATAAACAATAGATGACCTACCCAGATAGCTCTGAGCAGCTACCAGGGTAAGTGCACTTATTCAAAACCTCTACTGGCTCTATTCAAGTCAGGTACTTAACTTTAAATAATATAAGAAACAAAAAATGAGTAGCTTCCCCATGGCAATGCCACTAATTAATGGCATGTCTAGCTCTAAATCCTGATTCAATAAAAAAAATATGCAGAAAGGAACAAAGAAATTGAAGTGGTTCATTAAAGGAAAGGGCCTACTTAAGTAGGTGAAGTAGAGATGGTGAGATACTACAGAGCCCAAGGCATAAAGCTTCATGGGGAACTAGAGTAACAGTGACTAAAACTACAAGAGGGCCAAGGTGACTGCATTCACTTAGCACTGTTTTGGAGGCAAAAATGGTAGGGTTTTCCCCTAAAGAGTCAGTGAAGGAAGATGAAGTCACTGAAGTTAAGAGGAGGTGGTGCTGTACAGTATGGGTCTATCATAAAAAGAAAGCAGGTAAAGAGGGCTGGAACAGAGTGGGGCCAAGTCCATGCAAAGGCTTTCCTTGAAATAGAGAAATCTATCTATGAGCTAGACAAATCAACAGAGGGAGAGACTGACAGGAGTGGATCTGGAGGGTGAGCACTTAGGAGACTCTTGTGAGGTTGGTGGAATGTGAAGAGATGTCTGCAGAAGCAGAGAGAGGGTGAGGTGAAGTAGTAAATCAAGGAGGGATAGCCTTGATTCCTTGATGCGAAGAACAAGGTGAGCTCACTAGATGAGGAGAGGAATGGGGAAGGAAGCCTTGAAAGCTGCAGGAGAAACAAAGGCTGCTGTGGCTGAGAAGGCAAAGATGAAGATTTTCCTTCCATGCTTCCTCTGCATAAACCTAACTGCATCTGCGGTATCTTCCTTCCTGATCAAATAACAGAGTCATTATGTGGCTCTTACACATCCCCAAAGGACATCAGGACAATCTGGAGGCTTGAAATGGCAAAGTTTTCAAAGAAGAGGGATAAAAAGAAGAAGGAAGAAAAGAAAAGAAAAGAAAAGAAAAGAAAAGAAAAGAAAGAAAAAACTGTAGACAGATTGACCAATATAGAAATCCTGGTCCTTTTCCAAAAATACAGCATGTCATTGGTAAAAATTGAAAGTATGAGCCATATCTCTATTCAATTCTATTTCTGCTACACTCCACTGCTTCTTATAGAACATACGTATTTATGCATATGCTAAAACAAAAAGCTATTTAAAAAAAAAAAAACTTCATTATATGTTTACAAAGCCGTGAGAAGCATCTCTAAGACCCTTTTACAGAAGCCTGACCAGCCTCTTTATTTTGTTAAATATAATAAGTCATGCATTTCTTAGGATGAAAATTTTGCCAGATGGTTATTTGTGGTTGTAAATAATGAAGTTCTACTAACCTCTCATCCCTTCTGATGTAAACTCATTTTCTAAAATAACAAATGTTCTTTAGTCTGGATTTTTGATTGAGCACTAAATCACAGATGATAGAAAGTGAAGAGAATACAGCTTCCAGGCAAATATGTGCAGTAGTCACTTTGGAGCATGACTTTCCTCTCACAGGACTGGTAACCCCCTATCAATTCACATATTCATGCGTCCTTCCACACATTACCACTGCCTTCTACAGGTCAGTCCATTGTAAGAAAGATGCTTTGAGCAAATCACACATTGTTATTGTCTTGATTTAGGATACTAAATTTTATAGATTTATTTACATTGAATACTAAAGATGACTATTTTCTCCTTTGCATCTAAGCAAAACCAAGCAGTAATAAAACACATTGTACACAATATCAAAGCAAAAATTATGATCTTGGGGGACATATTTGTAGGAGAGTTATCAAAATCCAAGGGTAATCACCTTGATATAAATAAAAGACCAAAGTACCAAAAGGCAGAAGTGAAGAACTGAAAGTCTAAAGAGGTGATTTAGAATCACTATGTATGAAGAGACATGTATCTGTACTAGCAAAAAGAAAGCATTAAATGGAAAACCTAAAGTACTGATAACATGTTAATTGCTACTAAAGATGAAGAACACCACGCTTCATGGCATTGCAGTTAGTAATCTTAATTTACTAAAACTTATAGCTAGGGGGGCATTTGAGAACATATATAGCAAGTGTATATATTCTTTGACCCACCAATTTCTCATTTAAATATTCAAGAATGAGTTAATTTTTCATAAACATGTGGAAAGAGTAGATGCAAAAAGTATGTCATAGGATGGTGTATCAGAAGTTGAACAGTACAGCAGCCTAATTGTCTATCAAATATAAGCTGTTAAGTGGCTTCAGAACATGTACATGCTGGACTTAACTATATTCCTTTACAGGGATGATGTACATTTGTATCTATCATATGGAAGTTCTTTTGAACATTTTTACAGTGTGTTGAATTCTAAATGCCTTAAATATATGTATACATACTAAGGGTGTGAGAGCAATATTTATTGAAAGATGTGCTCTGCTGAGTACCAAGTTATGTTATGTTCTGAAGAAGGATCTTAAGCAACTTCTAGAAAATGCTAATTGTGCTTCCTAGGAAAAAGGATGAGTTTAAGATCTTTTGATTGAAATTTTCTGTATAATTTCTGTATTGATAAAGCTCTTAACGAATAAAGACCTCACATGGAACCTTAATTAGAGCTTGAAGGAAACTACCATCTCACCAGTTCATGTTTTTCCATAAGACAAATCCAGGGGGTGGAGTGCTTCAGCTAAAACCAATAAGCCAGCCTCCTTGCTTGCATACTCTATTTCTTGCCTGACAGTGAATAAAAATAAATAAATAAATCAAATCCACAGGGGAAATACTAATGTTGACATCTGTGAGTAATGGAAGCATTTGGTTTGTACTTCTTAGGGTTTAGCCTATCAACCCTCTATTCAAGAAAGAGTAGGCCAAAGTTAACTCAAGTAAGATGTGTTTGGAAGAGAAAAACCACAAAAGCCAGTGATGATCGCCAGAAGATTTACATCTGCTGTTTTCAGGAAATCTTTTGAGACCCTATGAAACATATAATTCTCAGAATCTTGAGTGAAGCCACAGTAATAGCAGTAGATTTTGTGACCTGAATGCTAGGCTTAATGTCATAAACTGAACTACGTTTTCAGTTCAGAGATGTGTGTTTCCAACGGGTCACAAATGCAACCACTGTAATAATGCCATGCCATAGTCACAGGAGAATTGTTCAAACAGAATGTTAAGCTTACAGCAAATTCATGACTTTCTGATATGTGATGTCCGAATTTCAAATTCTTATAAATTAAGAAGTACTAGACAAAAGTGACCAGATGCTCAGCTTCCCTTCTGGAATTTTAAATGTGTGTGTGTGTGTGTGTGTGTGTGTGTGTGTGTGTCTGTGTCAGGAACCATTGCTCTGACAAGCAGAGATTTCTTGTCAGAAAATTTGTGTCTCTTCTTAAGCTGTCATCGGCCTCAGTCATTACCCATAATGCTTACATTTCAGCACTTGGCAGTTTATGTCTTCTTTTATACAGCTACACAGATTTCAGAAGTCATTCAGAAAGTAATGCATCTGTGCTTTCCCCACTAGAGCATAGAAAACTCTCAGGAAAGTTTTGGGGAGCCACCCATGAAAGTCAAAAGGTGTGGAAGACAGTGCCTTTGTTCACACTTGTGTTCTGGCATCACCAAACTGAAAGGGAGATGACAAAAGAAATGTCCCCATCGTGTCCATCCATGATCACTGCTTTAGTTAATGTTTACTTAACCTTGACACAACATAGAGTAACCTGGGAAGAGTGACACTTGACTGAAGAATTGCCTCAATCAGATTAGCCTGTAGCCATATGAGATTGTCTTGAGAGATACAGGCCGTGCCAGCCCATTGTGGGTGGTCTCATCCAGAGGATGGTTGGCCAAGATTATACAAGAAAGCTAGTCGAGCATGAGCCAAGGAGTGAGCCAGGAGGCGGCATTCCTTCTTGGTTTCTGCTTCAGTTCCTGCCCTGCCTTCCTTTAATGATAGACTATGAAATGGAAGTGTAAGCCAAATAAAAACTTCCCTCCCAAGTTGCTTTTGCTCAGAATGTTTTATCATAGCAACAGGAAGCAAACTAGAACATTCCACAAGGACACATTTTCTAGAATGCCTTTAGATAACCTAATATCATAGGCGTCAGAAAAATGGGACCGTTTCTCAGAAAGAAAACTACAGCATATTTTCTTTCTGTTTTCCCTCTTCCTTGCATCCATCCTAATTAAGATTTCTCTTCCCCAATAGTGTTAAAAACTGCATGGTATTGGTACAGTGACAGGCAGGAGGATCAATGGAACAGGATTGAAGATCCAGAAATGAACCCACAGACCTATGGCCACTTGATCCTCGACAAAGAGGCTGAAAACATCCAATGGAAAAAAGATAGCCTTTTCAACAAATGGTGCTGGTTCAACTGGAGGTCAGCATGCAGAAGAATGCGAATTGATTCATCCTTGTCTCCTTGTACTAAGCTCAAATCCAAATGGATCGAGGACCTCCACATAAAGCCAGGCACTCTGAAGCTAATAGAAAAGAAACTGGGGAAGACCCTTGAGGACATCGGTACAGGGAGAAAGTTTCTGAACAGAACACCAATAGCTATGCTCTAAGAGCAAGAATTGACAAATGGGACCTCATAAGGTTACAGAGTTTCTATAAGGCAAAGGACACCATCAAGAGGACAGATCGGCAACCAACAAATTGGGAAAAGATCTTCACCAATCCTACATCAGATAGAGGGCTAATATCCAATATATATAAAGAACTCAAGAAGTTAGACTCCAGAAAACCGAACAACCCTATTAAACAATGGGGTACAGAGTTAAACAAAGAATTCTCATCTGAAGAACTTCGGATGGCGGAGAAGCATCTTAAAAAATGCTCAACTTCATTAGTCATTAGGGAAATGCAAATCAAAACAACCCTAAGATTTCATCTTACACCAGTCAGAATGGCTAAGATTAAAAATTCAGGAGACAGCAGGTGTTGGAGAGGGTGTGGAGAAAGAGGAACACTCCTCCACTGCTGGTGGGGTTGCAAATTGGTACAACCACTCTGGAAATCAGTCTGGCGGTTCCTCAGAAAACTGGGCACCTCACTTCCAGAAGATCCTGCTATACCACTCCTGGGCATATACCCAGAGGATTCCCCACCATGTAATAAGGATACATGCTCTACTATGTTCATAGTAGCCCTATTTATAATTGCCAGATGCTGGAAAGAACCCAGGTATCCCTCAACAGAAGAGTGGATACAAAAAAAATGTGGTATATCTACACAATGGAGTACTATTCAGCCATTAGAAACAATGAATTCATGAAATTCTTAGGCAAATGGATGGAGCTAGAGAACATCATACTAAGTGAGGTAACCCAGACTCAAAAGGTGAATCATGGTATACACTCACTAATAAGTGGTTATTAACCTAGAAAACTGGAATACCCAAAACATAATCCACACATCAAATGAGATACAAGAAGAAAGGAGGAGTGGTCCCTGGTTCTGGAAAGACTCAGTGAAACAGTATTCGGCAAAACCAGAACGGGGAACTGGGAAGGGGTGGGAGGGTGGACAGGGGAAGAGAAGGGGGCTTACGGGACTTTCGGGGAGGGGGGGCTAGAAAAGGGGAAATCATTTGAAATGTAAATAAATTATATCGAATAAAAAAATTAAAAAAAAAAAAAAAGAAACTTCCAAAAAAAAAAAAAAAAAAGATTTCTCTCCCCTGTACTCCTCCCAGGTTCTCCCAACCTCCCCCAAACACCTGAATCCCACCCTTTCTGTACCTCATTTAAAAACAAACAGGCTTCAAAAGGATATTAACAAGATAAAAAAATAATAGGATAAACCGAAAAACTAACACATCAATATTGGACAACACAAGCAGAAGGATTAGTGCCCAAGAAAGTACAAGAAACACACTCATTTGCACACTTAGAAACGCCATAGAAGCATTAAGCTGGAAAGCCAGAGTACATATGCATGCACAGGGCTTGCATGTGTCTGTATCAGGCCCTTTGCATATAGGATCTGTACTGATTTGAATGAAAATACCCCCCCATAGACTCACAAGGAGTGGTACTTTTAGAAGGTGTGGCCTTGTTGGAGTAGGGATGCTAGATGTGTGTCACTGGGGGGGGGGTGAGGGTGGGCTTTGAGGTTTCAAATACCAAACCTCTCTCCCCTGCCTCTCTCTTTCCCACCCTCTCCCTCTCCACCCACCTCTCTGTTTTCAGTCACCCAATCAGTGTTGAGTATGGGTTTTATCTCTTAGAGTAGCCTTTAAGTCAAATCAGATGTTGGTTGGCTACTCCCACAAGCATTGTGCCAGCATTAGACTAGCATATCTTACAGGTAGGGCACCACTACAGATCAAAACTTTGTGGCTGGCTTGGTGTTTACAATTCTTTTTTTGGTAGCTTACAGAATAACTTCCTGCACTAAAGATACTAGCATGTAGACATAAAAGCTCTTAGTAGGCACCAGTTCAAACTCTATTTTCAGTGAACTGTGTAAGTATTGTCTTCAGCAATAGGCCCTTGCTATCAACTTGTGGAAAACAATGTATAGTCTTGGCAACACCATGCAACGTTCAGAAATTCTCATGGGACCCTTTGGCTAACAACTCAAGTAGATGTAACCCAGTCTCAGTGCTGGAAGCTTCAGTTTTCATTTAGTGACAGGAGATGTACAGTTAGGGCTCTGTCTCCCCCATTATTTGACAATTACATTTGGATCGCTTTCATATATGTGTATATTTTAGAGAGCTTCTACTGCATTATGTTTCCATACAACCCCTTAAATGGTCCTGAATTTTATCTGTTCTCTCTGTTGTTCTCCTCTTCTGTTGCCCCCCTCCACTTCACTCTCCTAGTCCAGTTTCTCCAACATCCCTCCATAAGTATCTATTCAATCTCTGTGTTGTAGGGACAGCTGACAGTTGTAGTGTGCTGCACACTGGGGTACCCAAGTTTGTACTCTTCCAAACAGGAGATGAGTGTTACCCTTACTCCACATCCTCACAAGCATTAGCTGTCACTTCTGTTACTGATTTTTAGCCATTAGGGTGGGTATAAGACAAAATCTCAAAGATGTTTTGATTTGCATTTCCCTGCTAAAGGTGTTAAACATTTCTTTAAGTGTATCTCAGACCTTTGAGTTTCCTCTTCTGAGAATTCTCCATTTGGATCTTACTTCATTTTCAAATTAGGTTATTTATTTTCTTTATATGTATCTTTTTGTGTTCTTTATATAGTTAGGATATCAGTACTCTATCAAATGTGGAGTTGGTAAAAATATTTTCTAATACTGTAGACTGCCACTTTATCTGAGTGACAGTGCCCTTTGCCTTACAGAAGCTTTTCAGTTTCCTGGGGTCCCATTTATTAATTGTTGATCTTAGTGCCTATGGTATTGATGTTCTTTTCAGAACGTCTTTCTGTATGCCAATTAGTTCAAGGCTATTCTTCACTTTGTCTTCTTCACTGAAATCAATTAAACAGAAACAAAAGATAAAAAAAATCAATGAAACGAAAAGTTGGTTTTGGATAAAATCAATAATATTGGTAAATCCTATGCAAATTAAGTATAAGTAAGAGGCAGAGAGAGAGAGAGAGAGAGAGAGAGAGAGAGAGAGAGAATATTCTAAATTAACAAACTTAAAAATGAATCATATTCAGTGTATCTGGTTTTATGCTGAGGTCTTTGATCTACTTGGACTTTTGATAGAGTGATAGATATAAAACTATTTATATTTTTCTACATGCTGGCATCCAGTTAGACTAACACCATTTATTGAAGATGCTTTTTTACAATAAATATTTCTAACTTCTTTATGAATATCAGGTATTCATAGGTGTGTGCACTTATGTCTGGGTCTTCATTTCAATTTCGTTGATCAATGTGTTAGTTTTTATTCTAACATCATGGTATTTTTATTGTTAATGACCTGTAGTATAACTTAAAAACAGGGCTGAATGTGATACTTCCAGAAGTTCTTTTATTACTCAGGATTGAATTAGCTATCCTAAGATTTTGTGTTTCCATTTGAAGCTGAAAAATTATCCTTCAAGATTGTGAAAGCTATTGATGTATATTGATTGAATCTGTAGTTACTTTCTATAGGATGGCTGTTTTTACAATATTAATTGTAGCAATCCATAAACATGGGAGATTATTACATCTCTGACATCTACTGTTTTATTCTTCAATGTCTTAATGATTTTATTATAGAAGTGTATAATTTACTTGGGTAGAATTACCCATGAATATGTTATACTATTTGAGGCTATTGTGAAAGGTATTGTTTCCTGATATTTTTCTCAGACCCTTTGTCATTGTATATAGGAGGGCAACCGACTCTTGAGAGTTAATTTGTGTCCAGCTCAGTTGCAGAAAGTATTTATCAGCTGAAGGAGGTCCCCGATAGAATTATTATGCTCACTTAAAGATGCTATCAAGACATCTGCACAATTGACTACTTTCTTTCCCATTTGTATTCCCTTGATCATCTTCAGTTGTTTTATTGCTCTAGCTAAGACTTCAAGTCTATACTGAATAGATATGGAAGGAATGGACAAAATTGTCTTGTTCCTGATTTTGGTGGAATTGCTTTAAATTTTTCTCCATTAAATTGATGTTGACTATGGGCTTGCTAAAAACTATCTTTAGTTCCGATATTTCTCTTATATCCCTACCCTCTCCAGAACTTTAATCATGAAAAACTATTGGATTTTATCAAAGGAGTTTTCTCCATCTAGTGAAATAATTATGAGGTTTTAGTCTTTCAGTTTGTTTATATAATGGATTATATTTATCAGTTTACATATGTTGAACTACCTCTGCATTTCTAGAATGAGGCCTACTTGATAATGTTGGATGACTTTTTATGTCTTCTTAGATCAAGTATGTTATTTAAATTTTGTCTGCTTCAGGTTTTTTGTGGTTTTGTTTTTGTTTTGTATCTTTGTTTCTAAGGGAAATTGATTTGCAGTTCACATTCTTTGTCAAGCCCTTATGTGGTATAACTGTGCCTATTAAAACAGGCTGGCAATATTCCTTCTGTTTATATTTTCAGAAATATTTTGAAGAGTATTGCCAGTAACTATTCTTTGACTATCTATAGAATTCTGTGCTAAAATCATTTTGCCTTGAGTTTGTTTGTTTTTGAACTGGTAAAATGTTTATTACTACTTCTATTTTATCAGGAGTTATAGGTCTGTTTAACTTAGTTTTTTATCTTGATTTTAACATTGGCAAGTGATATATATCAAGAAAATTTTCCAATTATTTTAGATTTTCCAATTTGGTAGAGTACAGGTTTTTAAAGTATGCCCTTGTGAGTCTCTGGATTTCTTTGGTATCTATTATTATGTCCCCTTTCTTCATTTCTAAGTTTGTTAATTTAGATAGTCTCTCTCTCTCTCTCTTTCTCTCTCTCTCTCTCTCTCTCTCTCTGTCTCTCTCTCTATCTATCTGTCTTTTAGTAAATTTGAATAAAGTTTGTCAATATTATTGATTTGCTATAAAAAAACAACTCTGTGTTTCATTAATTCTATTATTTTCTTTTTGTTTCTGTTTTATTCATTTCAGTCCTGAGTTTGATTATTTCCTGCCATCTCCCCTTTTTTGGTGTGATTTCTTCTGTTTTAGAGCTTGCAGGTGTACTGTGAAGTTACAAGATCTCTCCTTCTACTTATTCATTTATTTGTTTGTTGTTTCATGTAAGCACTTAGCACTAGGAACATACTGTAGAACCACCTTCACTGTGCTCATAAGCTTACATGTATTATGTATTCATTTTCATTCATTTGTAGTGTCTTTAATTTCTCAATTTCTGTCTTGATTCATTTTTTTGTTCAGTAGCAAGTCCTTTAGTTTCCATGAGTTTGTAAGTGCTCTTTTGTTTCTGTTATTTTTGAGATCCAGCTTTAATTCATGGTGTTAGATTGAATTCAAGGTGTAACTTCAATTTCCCTGTATCTATTGAGATGTGTGTCTATTTATGTGGTCAGTTATGGAGAAAGTTCCATGAAGTACTGAGGAGGTATATTCTTTTGTATTTGGTTGAAATGCTCTATATATAAATGTTAGGGCCACTGAGCTTATCGCATTAGTTAGCACCAACTTTTCCATCTTTAGCTTCTATCTGGATAAGGTATTCATTTTTGAGAGTGGGATACTGTTGCCTCTCACTATCAGTTTGGCAATGTCAATATGTGATTCAACTGGTAGTAGGATTTCTTTTTCAAACGTGGGTGCCTTTGTATTTGGCATATAAATATTAAGAACTGCAATGTCTTTTCTATGGACCTATCCTTTGATAACTAGGCAATGTCATTTCCTATCTCTTCTGATTGGTTTTAATTTGTAGTCTGTTTATTCAGGTAATAAAATGCTTCATCAGCTTAGATATTTTTGCTTGGAATACCATTTCCTATCCTTTTACCCTGAAATGATGTCAATTTTTGATGTTAAGGTGTGTTTCTTCAGCAGAAGGATAAGTCCTGTTTTTATGTAGATTCTACTAGTCTGTGTCAGGGGTTTTTTTTTGTTTGTTTGTTTTGTTTTGTTTTTGTTTTTGTTTTTTTTTTGTTTTTGTTTTTGTTTTTTTTTTAGGGAAGGGTAGTAGTCTAGACCATAGATGTTGAGAGATGTTGGTTGATTCCTGTTACTTTTCTGTGTGTGTGTGTGTGTGTGTGTGTTGCACGTGTACCATGTATGCGAACATGTGCTTCTCTCTTGATTTTTCTGATCTAGGATTATTTATTCCCTGTATTTTCAGGTGTGTAGTTAACCTCTTCATGTTGGAATTTTCCTTCTAGTAACTTCTAGACTAATAGAAGGATATTGTTTAAATTTCATTTTATCATGGAATGTTTTATTTGTTTATGATGATTGAAATGTTTTGCTTAGTGTAGTGATCTAGGCTCTCATCTGTGATCTCTTACAGTCTGTAGAACATCTATCCAGTCCCTTCTCACTTTTAGAGTCTCCACTGAGAAGTCAGGTAGTATGCTCAAAGGGTCTGCCTTTATGTGTTAGTTGACCTTTTCCCTTGTAGCTTTTAACATTCTTTCTTTGTTCTGTACATTTAATGTTTTGATTATTATGTGTTGAGGGAACATTTTTCTCTGGCCCTGTGTATTTTGTATTCTAAATGCTTCTTGTTCTTTAACAGGAATCTCCTTCTTTGGGTTAGTCATTTTTTGTGGTTGCTGAAGATACTTTCAATATTTTTGACCTGGGTTTCTTCATATCTAGTCTTATTAGTCTTAGACTTGGTCTTTTCATTGTGTCCCCAATTTCCTGGCTATTTTATTCCATGAATTTTTAGGTTTAACATTTTGTTTCAGTGGGATAACTATTTCTTTATTGTGTTTCAATGCCTGAGATTCTCTCCTCTGTGTATTGTATTCTAGTGACTCAACTTGACTGTGAAGTTTCTGTTAAGAGGTCCTAAAGTTTTCATTTCCAAATTTCCTTCAGTTTTGGTTTTTTATTGATTCTATTTACACTTTCAGATCCAACTGTGTTACATACTTCTTTCCTTTTTGTGTGTATTCGTAGATTTCTTTAAGGAATTTATTTCCTCTTCAAGAGCCTCTATAATATGCATAAAAGCCATTTTAAAGGCCCCTTTCTTGTGCCCTGGCTATGTTGCAATTTTCAGGGCCTGCTGAGATAGGGTTTTTGAACTCTAGAAGAGAAACATTGTCCTGATTATCACTGGATTTTGACAGTGGAGTCTAGGCATCTGAGTTTGAGACAATTGTAATTTTAGGTGAGGATATCGAGTCTTGTCTAAGTTGGAACACTGCCTTGTTCCTTGTTTCTGTTGCCCTCGCTGATAGTTTAAGACAGTCTTGTGACTGTGTACTTCATGGTAGAAAATATTCTAGGATCCTGATAGCTGTGGCCACTGGAGAGTCCAGGTAAAAAGTGTTTGTTGGGCATAGACTACAGAGGAGCTGACAGCAGAATTCCTCCAGGATCGGATTAGTGGTCTGAGAATGGTGGAAGAGAGTGAGGAGAGGCTGCAGCAGATGCTCTGCTACAGCTCTGGGGGTAGGACTTGGGATTGTACTTTGAGGAATGGAGGGAGAAGTGAGAATCTACAGTTAGCCTTCCAGTGTGCTTGCTGGGGTGACTTTTGGGTTCCCAGGAAACTGCTTCAGGAGTTGGGGGATAGGATAAAGCAAAGAGTTGGGGAGGGAGAAAATTGGAGGAGAAATCTGGAGCTGGGATGAGGGAAAGGAAAGGGGTTGTAGCCCATGATTTGGTATAGAACATTACAGTCTCTTTCTTGTAACATCCAGCACCTCCCCATGCAGACCTCAACTAACATGTAAACAGGGCAAATTTCATGGGGAGGGGAGTGAAAAGAATGTATGAATCCAGGCATAAAGGGGAGTGCTTTGAAGTGCTATCTTATGGGACTACAGCATTTATGAACTGTGCTTAACCATTTAAGCTGTGGTTTCCTGCACAAGACCAATTCAGTCAAGATTCTGGCAAAGATGGAGGAAGACCTCCTGAAGTCCCATTCCTTACTAAGGAGCTACTGGCAGTTGCTAACTGTCAGGACAGGAGAATTTATACTATTTTGAATCTGTGGCCACTGTTGCCACCCTCCAGTGAATGGTCCCACACTCACATCTATATATATGAACAATTCTACCTGAAGGTGGAATATCAAAATGTAGGTGGGCTGAAGTTTGGAGAATGTCATGGGTATTTTGAAGTAATTAACAAGTGAAATGACATGTATATGAATGCTTCATTACATATGAGTGTGAAATTTTCAAGAACAAGGAAACAATATATAAAAAAGAATTCTAATAGCTGGTAGTGGCTTGTGAAATGCTTGTGTGACTGCATGACTGTATTAGGAAATGTTTGTAAGGACAGTTTTATAATAAACTTCCAATCATTTTTTTCTTAAGTTTAGCAATTGGCTTTTTTTAAACTTAAAAATAGCACATATTATTAAGTAACTGTCATGGCAAAATCCCCCCCAAAGCATATCCTATAATAGTCACTAAGGCTTTATTTCCAACCCTTTTCTGGTCTACAACTAAATCTTTATTTGTCAAATTTTTGTCAGAAAGAAAATGGAAAACAAGCCCTTTCTTGGCTGAGACAATGAATTCTTAGCAATTAGCATAATAAAAATAAATTCACCTTTTATTGATTTACACAGACTACCATAACAGGGAAACAGCCTTTTTCTTTTAAGATGTATCTCCAGTAAGTGTGGAACACATGATTTATGTGATTATGAGATGTCTACTCTCTGCCCCATAATGCTGCATTCCAGAGGTGACAGTATAGACTCTAGTGGCCTCACTTTTAGGTTGACTGATTTGAGAAGCAGAAAAATCTTCTGTGATAACCACCCTGAAATCTTTCCCTATTTGAAGCCAAAACTCATATCTTACAATTGCCTTATGTTTAGTTTGCAAAACTGTTGACTAGTTGTGAGGCAGTTGACCTAATAAGTGAGAGAGTAGACAGAAACTAAGATGCAGTAGAATTATATATACAAGCTGCCTAGCTAAGGCAGAAGGAAGAAGAGCAGGATGTTAGACGACTCAAGTTTTGAAGACTTGAACGTTCACACTGAGGAGGGACACTGCATAGCTGGTGTTCTGGGTGCCTGAGGAAGTTGGTTCTCTAGTGGCTGAGTCAACTGTAATTGGATTTAGAGCATTGCTTATATACCTGCTGCCGTGGTAAAGTCTGCTGTGGCTTACACCACAAGGACATGGCAGAAGTGCACCAAGAATGTCATGTGAGGAGACCATAAGCTGTAGGATGGAGTTAGGAAGTGATAAGTTGTTTATTGTCGATCCTTGTCCTCCATCTAGTGTCCTTTGCTGCCTAAACAGGATTGATTCAGCAGTTTAAGTACTATTAGCAGAGTCCCTGAGACAGAGTCATGAAATAATTTGGAAGGGGACTTTGGAAGTTAAAGAAAATAGCTTATAAACAGGCACACAACTTTGTTTTTGTTTTATATGTTATCTGCCATCTCTTTTTCTTTTATTCAATATATTCCTTATTTACATTTCAAATGATCTCCCCTTTTCTGGCTCCCCACTCCCCGAAAGTCCCATAAGCCCTCTTCCCTCCCCCTGCTCCTCCACCTACTCCTTCCCACTTCCCTGTTCTGATATTCCCCTATACTCTTGCACTGAGTCTTTCCAGAACCAGGGGCCACTCCTCCGTTCTTCTTGGACATCATTTAATCTGTGGATTATGTCTTAGGTATTCAAAGTTTCTAGGCTAATATACACTTATCAGTGAGTGCATACCATGATTGATCTTTTGAGACTGGGTTACCTCACTTAGTATGATGTTCTCCAGCTCCATCGATTTGTCTAAGAATTTCATGAATTCATTGTTTCTAATGGCTGAATAGTACTCCATTGTGTAAATATACCACATTTTTTGTATTCATTCCTCCATTGAGGGACACCTGGGTTCTTTCCAGTTTCTGGCTACTAAAAATAGGGCTGCTATGAACATAGTGGAGAATGTGTCCTTATTACATGCTGGGGAATCCTCTGGGTATATGCCTACAAGTGGTATAGCAGGGTCCTCTGGAAGTGTCATGCCCAGATTTCTGAGGAACTGCCAGACTGATTTCCAAAGTCTTTGCACCATCTTGCAATCCCACCAGCAGTGGAGGAGTGTTCCTCTTTCTCCACATCCTCGCCAACACCTGCTGTCTCCTGAGTTTTTGACCTTAGCCATTCTGACTGGTGTGAGGTGAAATCTTAGGGTTGTTTTGATTTGCATTTCCCTAATGATTAATGATGTTGAACATTTCTTAAGATGCTTCTCAGCCATCTGAAGTTCTTCATGCAAAAATTCTTTGTTTAGCTCTTTACCCCACTTTTTAATAGGGTTATTTGGTTCTCTGGGTTCTACCATCTTGAGTTCTTTGTATATATTAGATATTAGCCCTCTGTCAGATGTAGGGTTGGTGAAGATCCTTTCCCAATCTGTTGGTTGACTTTTGGTCCTTTTGACAGTGTCCTTTGCCTTACCAAAACTTTGTAGTTTTATGAGATCCCTTTTGTCAATTCTTGATCTTAGAGCATAAGCTATTGGTGTTCTGTTCAGGAACATTTCCCCTGTGCCCATGTCCTCAAGGGTCTTCTGCAGTTTCTTTTCTATTAGTTTCAGTGTGTCAGGTTTTATGTGGAGGTCCTTGATACACTTGGAGTTGAGCTTAGTACAAGAAGATAAGAATGGATCAATTCGCATTCTTCTGCATGCTGACCTCCAGTTGAACCAGCACCATTTGTTGAAAAGGCTATCTGGATGCTTTCAGCTCCTTTGTCCGAAAATCAAGTGACCATAGGTGTGTGGGTTCATTTCTGGGTCTTCAATCCTATTCCATTGATCTGCTTGCCTGACATTGTACCAATACCATGCAGTTTTTGACATTATTGCTCTATAGTAATGAATGAGGTCTGGGATAATGATTCCTCCAGAAGTTCTTTTACTGTTGAGAATAGTTTTAGCTATCCTGGGTTTTTTGTTATTCCAGATGAATTTGAGAATTGCTCTATCTAGCTCTATGAAGAACTGAGTGGGGATTTTGATGGGGATTGCATTGAATCTGTAGATTGCTTTTGGCAAGATGGCCATTTTAACTATATTAATCTTGCCAATCCACGAACATGGAAGATTTTTCCATTTTCTGAGGTCTTCTTCGATTTCCTTCTTCAGAGATCTGAAGTTCTTGTCATATAGGTCTTTCACTTGTTTGGTTAGTCACCCCAAGATACTTTATGCTGTTTGTGTCTATTGTGAAGGGTGTCATTTCCCTAATTTCTTTTTCATTCTGCTTATCCTTTGATTATAGAAAGGCTACTGATTTGCGTGAGTTGATTTTGTAACCAGCCACTTTGCTGAAGTTGTTTATCAGCTGTAGGAGTTCTCTGGTAGAGCTTTTTGGGTCACTTAAGTATACTATCATATCATATGCAAATAGTGATAGTTTGACTTCTTCCTTTCCAATTTGTATCCCTTTGACCTCCGTTTGTTGTCTAATTGCCCGAGCTAGGACTTCAAGAACTATATTGAAAAGTTATGGAGAGAGGGGGCAGCCTTATCTAGTCTCTGATTTTAGTGGGATTGCTTCTAGTTTCTCTCCATTTACTTTGATGTTGGCTACCAGTTTGCTGTATATTACTTTTACTATGTTTAGATATGGACCTTGAATTCCTATCCTTTCCAAGACTTTTAGCATGAAAGGATGCTGAATTTTGTCAAATGCTTTTTCAGCATCAAATGAAATGATCATGTGTTTTTTTTTCTTTGAGTTTGTTTATATAGTGGATAGCATTGATGGATTTCCATATATTGAACCATCCTGCATCCCTGACATGAAGCCTACTTGATCATGGTGGACGATAGTTTTTATGTGGATTCGGTGGGCAAGAATTTTATTAAGTATTTTTGCATCGATATTCATAAGGGAAATTGGCCTGAAATTCTTTAGATGGATCTTTCTGTGGTTTTGGTATCAGCGTAATTGTGGCTTTGTAGAAGGAGTTGAGTAGTGTTCCTTCTGTTTCTATTTGGTGAAATAGTTTGAAGAGTATTGGTGTTAAGTCTTCTCTGAAGGTCTGATAGAATTCTGCACTAAAACCATCTGGTCCTGTGCTTTTATTTTTTCACTGGAAGGCTTTCTATGACCCCTTCTATTTCTTTAGGGCTTATGGGTCTGTTTAGATGATCTATTTGATCCTGATGCAATTTTGGTATTTGGTATCTCTCTAAGAAATTGTCCATTTCCTCCAGATTCTCCATTTGTGTTGAGTACAGGCCTTTGTAATAGGATCTGATGATTTTTTTAATTTCCTCAGTTTCTGTTGTTATATTTCCCTTTTCATTTCTAATTTTGTTAATTTGGATACTGTCTCTGTGCTCTTTGGTTAGTCTGGCTAAGGGTTTATCTATCTTATTGATTTTTTCAAAGAACCAGCTCCTGGTTTTGTTGATTCTTTTTATGGTTCTCTTAGTTTCTACTTGATTGATTTAAGCCCTGAGTTTGATGATTTCCTGTCTTCTTCTCCTCCTGGGTGAATTAGCTTCTTTTTGTTCCAGGGCTTTTAGTTGTTCAATTAAGCTTCTAGTGTATGCTCTCTCCAATTTCTTTTTGGAGGCACTCAAAGCTATGAGTTTTCCTCTTAGCACTGCTTTCATTGTGTCCCATAGATTTGTGTATGTTGTGCCTTCATTTTCATTAAATTCTAAAAAATCTTTGATTTCTTTTTTTATTTCTTCCTTGACCAAGATATCATTGAGTAGAGTATTGTCCAGTTTCCATGTGTATGTGGGCTTTCTGCTGTTTTTATTTTTATTAAAGACCACTTTTACTCCATAGTGATGATAGGAGGCATGGGATTATTTCAATCTTGTTATATTTGTTGAGGTCTGTCTTGTGATCAACTACATGATCGATTTTGGAGAAGGTACCATGAGGTGCTGAGAAAAAGGTATATTCTTTTGCTTTGGGATGAAAACTTCTATATATATTTGTTAAACCCAATTGGTCCAAAGCTTCAATTAGTTTCATTCTCTCCCTGTTTAGTTTCTGTTTTCCTGATCGGTCCATTGAGGACAGTGGAGTGTTGAAGTCACCAATGATTATTGTGTTAGGTGCAATGTGTGCTTTCAGCTTTAGTAAAGTTTCTTTTATGAATGAGGGTGTCCTTGCATTTGGAGCATAGATGTTCAGGATTGAGAGTTCTTCTTGTTGGATTTTTCCTTTGACCAGCAAGAAGTGTCCTTCCATGTTTCTTTTGATGACATTAGGTTGAAAGTCAATTTTATCTGATATTAGAATGGCAACTCCGTCTTGTTTCCTGAGACCATTTGCTTGTAGAATTGTCTTCCAGCCTTTTACTCTAAGGTAGTTTTTGTCTTTGACATTGATGTGTATTTCCTGTATGCAGTAAAATGTAGGGTCCTGTTTATGTATCCAGTCTGTTAGTCTATGTCTTTTTATTGGGGAATTGAGTCCATTGATGTTACAAGATATTAAGGAGTAGTGGTTATTGTGTCCTAACATTTTTGATGTTAATTTTAT
The DNA here is from genome assembly GCF_947179515.1 of Apodemus sylvaticus. NCBI lineage: Eukaryota > Metazoa > Chordata > Mammalia > Rodentia > Muridae > Apodemus > Apodemus sylvaticus. The sequence continues at coordinate 56,755,231 of NC_067480.1, read as the reverse complement.
ACTTGTGTAGTTATCTTCTTCTGGGTTTGATGAAAGAAGTTTAATATCCTGCTTTTTCCAGGGTATAGTTTCCCTCATTGTAATGGTGTTTTCCCCCTATTATCCTTTGTAGGACTGGGTTTGTGGAAAGATATTGTGTAAATTTGGTTTTGTCATGGAATATCTTGGTTTCTCCATCTATAGTGATTGAGAGTTCTGCTGGGTATAGTAGTCTTGGCTGGCATTTGTGTTCTCTTAGAGTCTGCATGAGCTCCACCCAGGATCTTCTAGCTTTCATGGTCTCTAGTGAGAAGTCTGGTGTAATTCTGATAAGTCTTCCTTTATATGTTACCTGCCCTTTTTCTCTTACTGCCCTAAGTATTTTTTCTTTGTTTAGTACATTTGGGGTTTTGATTATTATGTGACCAGAAGTATTTCTGTTCTGGTCCAGTCTGTTTGGAGTTCTGTAGACTTCTTGTATATTCATGGGCATCTCTCTCTTTAGGTTAGGGAAGTTTGCTTCCATAATTTTGTTGAAGATATTTGCTGGCCCTTTAAGTTGTAAATCTTCACTCTCATCAATGCCTATAATCCTTAGGTTTGGCTTTCTCATTGTGTCCTGGATTTCCTGGATGTTTTTGGTTACATGCTTTTTGCATTTTGCATTTTCTTTGACTGTTGAGTCCATGGTTTCTATGGTATCGTTGGCATCTGAGACTCTTTCTTCTATCTCTTGTGTTCTGTTGTTGATATTTGCATCTATGACCCCTGATTTCTTCCCAAGGTTTTCTATCTCCAAAGTTGTCTCCCTTTGTGATTTCTTAGTTGTTTCTACTTCTGTTTTTAGATCCTGGATGCCTTTGCTCAGTTTCTTCACTTGCTTGTTTGTGTTTTCCTCTAATTCTTTGAGAGAATTTTGTGTTTCCTCTTTCATGACTTCTGCCTGTTGATCAAAGTTCTCCTGTATTTTTTTAAAATGATTTTTGCATTTCTTCCTTATTGGCTACTAACTTATGACCCATATTCTCCTGAATTTAAGTGATTTTTGTGTTTCCCTTGTAAGGGCTTCTAACTTTTGATCATTTTTCTCCTGAATTTCTTTAAGAGATCTATTTATGTCCTTCATGTCTTCCTCTAACAGCATCCTGACCAGTGATTTTAAATCCAACTCTTGTTTTTCTGGTGTGTTGGGGTATCCAGGACTAGCTGTTGTTGGAGAATTGGGTTCAGATGCTGCCATAATGCCTTGGTTTCTGTTAGTAATGTTCCTACGTTTGCCTTTAGTCATCTGGTTCTCACTGGTGTTAGATGGTCTTATTGTCACTGGCTGGTGCTTCAACTTCCTGTGGACCTTCTATGAATCTTTAAGGTTATTTCTGCAACACTGGATGACTGGGTTTCCAATGGCACAGATTGCTGATATGCTGCCTTCCTCTTTTGTGCCTTTGGAGCCCTGCTGAGTCTTGCCTCAAGCAATGTTATACTTGGGTTGTCTTAGTGAGCCAGGTGTTCCCTGACTGCTCTGTCATGGAGCGAAGATGGCAGTGGAGATTCACTACCTCTGTTGATCCTCACATAGGACACAGGCCCCATGACAGGCTGACTGGCAAATGAACTGCCTAACTGCTCAGGTCCTAGGCACAGGCAGACCCCTGGAGGTTTGCACCCCCAGATATCTTAAGCTCAGGATAATACACTACCTAGTGATGCTTTTCAGCCCCAGCAGGTAATGAAGATGGCCGCAGGGATTCACTCCCTCTGCTGCTCTCTACATAGGACACAGGCCCACAACTTTTTTAAAAAACGGTTTTCCATTGCTTGTTATTCCTAAAAGAAATCAGAAAATAATGAAAAAAGTTAAATATTTTTCTAGAGTTATCACCTCTTTCAAGTAATCCATTTTTAAATACTAGAATTTTAAAAAGTAATAATTATTTGACTTATGTTTTATGAGATTTCTTCCACTTAAATCCCCCTTTCCTACTTTTCTTCAGCAGATGCTTATCAAATATCTGTTGAATATCAGAGTGTTCTAAGGTGTTTGGAATATACCAGTACTGAAAGAAATAATACTGTTACTTTCTTAAAAGATGATTTCTTTATACACTTGAGTTTCACAGCAAAAATCAGCAGTTGATTTTGTAAATGCATTTTTAATAGTCTATAAGTCCTTGCACTGATCATTATGAATCTAGATCCATAAGGAGATAGCGAGAGGAACTACATTTAGGTGCGCCCATTTTTTTCTGCTCACTCTAAGATATAATTGTCCCAACATGTTTTGGTATATCTAAGGATATGTAGATGTATATTATAAGTGATCAAAGATCTTCAAAATCTTTCTACTCCAATAAACCATACTGAAGACCACATCATAAAAAGATATATGCTATTCTTTTTTGTCTACTGTTCAATAAGGTGTAAAATAAATTTTCAGTTGTGGAGCTGGGTATTGAATTGAGACCCTTACATATGCTAGGCAAGCATTCTCTCAATGACGTAAGGTAAATCTAGTATGTGGGGGGCACACAGTGTAGTGTTAAAGAACATTTAATATCTAATACATTTTCTTTAATCAATATGTAATATGTATGTAAAACATAGTAATATTTTCTAATCTTAAATTTAGTGTCTAGGCAGTTTAAAAAATCATCTCTTTTTATCTATACAAATGAGTAACTTCTCCAACTTAGGTTTAGCTTATAATAGTTATGAGCTAAGTTGTCAGAACTATTGTGGTAACATGTCCATATATTTTAATTTTACAGGTATTTAAAAACTCTATATATAGCAAGTATAGGTTGTAACTCCCCCCCCCAAAATTAGTCTCAATTCTCTTCTCAGTTGCCATAAAAGAACCTGAGACACAGATGTTACGTTATTATAGTTTTAGCATCTTTAGGAGGAAGTTCAACCTCCAAAACTTGTGGAAGTAAAACCAGTTAAATTTCAACCTGTGTCGACAATAAAAATTTTACATAGTAGTTACTTTAACTAAGGCTTGATACTCATGGATTTTTCATAATTAACCCTAAACCTACAAAGGATTTTCAGCTCTCTTCAGTGTTGCTGTGGTACTGTTCTCATACTTGAAGTGATCATGCTGTACTTAAAAATAGCCCCTTGCCTTTGCATGTGCCTCCCTTTCCAACACATAAGCCAGAACTGGGGCCCAGATCTTCCTCCTGTTCCTGTGTTGCTAAGACATGGGACCTGAAATGTGTCTTTCTGGTAGGGCATACATAGAAGGCCACTCATAGCCACACATGGCACTCTGTGTCTCCCAAGAAAGAAGGAAGGACTGATTTTTTTTTTTTGATGTGTAGTGAAAGGTTATACAATCTTCTATATGATTACACAACACGGAAAATCTTCACCCAACTTAAGGCGTCTATTGGCTCACATCTCGGCATCTCTTATTTGCACCTTCTGAATGTCCTTACAGAACCACCATAACCCAACTTCCACCATGTCCCTCTGAGTGGCAATGTCATTTCAACACTGGCTACTGACTGGACTGAAGGAGAGAGACCCCAGCTATTGTGGAAAATTCTGTTTCTAAACCTGTGAACATCACTGAATCTTTTTCCTTCTGGCCATCCATGCTGCCAAAGGCTAGTAAATGCAATCTGTTTTAAATTAGATTTTTTCCCTGACATAAAACTATATTTAAGTTTCTGGGAGTTTCTTAATTTCAACTGTGTCCTTCAATCATTTTGGATTTTCATAAGGAAAGGAACACTGCATAGCGCCTGTCTTTTCCAAGTTTCTAATTGACTATTGCTTTATGCTTCAGTGTAGGACTAAGGTAGCAAGTCTTTTTAAAATAACGTTTTCATTTATATATAACTAGAAGTATAAATATAATAGAAGTATAAATGGTGTTCATTGGGGCAATGAAGGCTAATAGTGAGAGTGAAGAGGTAGAAATAGGGTAAGTCCACAGGGTGGACCTGACTAAAGGACAGAGACACTTGACTAAAATAAATTTATTGAACTCTATACAATGAGTGTTTGCCAACCCCCTCCCTTTTTTCCTTTAAGAAAGAAAAGATATTCTTCCTATGAACAAATTCTACCAATCTGGGGTTTACTCTTCTGGCCACATGGGTAAGCTGCCTGTTCTTGGAATGGTTGAAAAGTGGGAAACGGGAACTTGGAAGAAAAACAGACTCAGAGTTTTGTTTAGCAGGCAAGATTATTAAAAATAAAATCCCTTTGTAGCCTGTCATCTCAGGGTTATGAAACTCAGTAGCATGTTTTTTTTTTTTCTTTTTTCAAATGATTTTTGTTTTTAATAAGTTTGGCTAAAAGTATAAATGCTTTTGGTGAGGTCAGCTTGAACTTGCGGCTTTCCTCGGCCGTTGGGGTCTCCACCTCAGAGACTGGTCTCTGTTTTTACTGGAAGTCTCCGTGCTGTTGACTGAGCTGGCAGCTGCCTTGCGAGAGCTCTGGAGCCCTTTAATGTTTTCTTTTTTTGTCTCTTTTGCTGTTTAAATGACTTGAGGATAAATTTGGTGCCTTGGATAGATAAATAAATCTGACAAAATTATAAATGACTGAGTTAACTGAAGCAGGAAGGGAGAAATAATAGAGAATTAATTCTAAAAAGAAAACACGCCCCTTGGTAAAAATGCATGAAACCATAACAAAGACAAAGACACTTTAGAAAAAAAAAAAAACTCAATAGTTTAAAGAAAGGAAACAGTCAATTCTTCCTCATGCCAAAAAGAAGAAAAGTAGCAAAGGAGCCACTAAGAAGTGTGTGGTAGTTCCTTACATTTGATATAAAGGTTACCTTTCTGCTTTCAGGAACATTTCATGTACTTTAACACAGCCAATGAATATAAGTATATTATCTTAATATAAGAGTATGCATTTTCGTTAGAAACTTATACTGAACAAGCAATCATTGAAAAGCTATGTGCCACAGAAACTCTAATTTGTGATGAAAAAAAAGAAAGAAAGAAAGAAAAGTTGACTTTACAGATTTAGAGTGGCTATAAAATGGACTCCTAAGTCAGGTGGTGGTGGTGGCACATGCCTTTAGTCCCAGCATTTAGGGACAGAGGCAGGTGTATCTCTGAGTTTGAGGCCAACCTGTTCTACAGAGTGAGTTCCAGGACAGCCAGAGATACACAGAGAAACCAAAGAAACCAAGAAAGAAAGAAAATAATGCTTGGGATGTGTCAAAATGAGAATGTTCATCTGATGCCGGTGACATGCAATGTCCGTGCAGAGTTGTGTATTCTCAGAAGGGTGTGCTGGCTGTCGGAGAGTGGGTGATATTAAAGGACATATGTCCTTCTTAGGCATCAGGAGAGAACTATGTAAAGGAATTATCATCTAACTCCACAATTATTTTTCTTTTATTTATTTATTTATTTATTTATTTTTATATGCTATATTTTTTATTTACATTTGAAATGATTTCCTCTTTCCTGGCTCCCCACTCCCCAAAAGTCCCATAAGCCTTCTTCCCTCCCCCTGTTCCCCCATCCATCCCTTCCCACTTCCCTGTTCTGGTATTCCCCTATACTGCTGCACTGAGCCTTTCCAGAACCAGGGGCCACTCCTCCGTTCTTCTTGGACATCATTTAATATGTGGATTATGTCTTGGGTATTCCAAGTTTCTAGGCTAATATCCACTTATCACCGAGTGCATACCATGATTGATCTTTTGAGACTGGGTTACCTCACTTAGTATGATATTCTCCAGCCCCATCCATTTGTCTAAGAATTTCATGAATTCATTGTTTCTAATGGCTGAATAGTGCTCCATTGTGTAAATATACCACATTTTTTGTAACCCAGGTGTCCCACAATTATTTTTCAAATACAGTCTTTTTCCTTTTATTTGTTGGCAACTGTTTTTGAGAGTCAGGATCCTCAGATTATTCAGCACTTACCAATTCTGCACCTGAAACAACAAGAAGTCACCAAATTTATCATTCTTGCACTGTTGGTTTATAAAGAATATTTAAATAATAATTTTAAAAAGCATTTTCTTCATCCCTTGGTAGACGTTTAAATAGTTTCAAATACAGGGTAACTCAAACCATAATTTTAAAGTTATTTACTTATCTAGTGAGTGAGTGAGTGCATGTGTGTGTGTGTGTGTGTGTGTGTGTGTGTGTGTGTATGTGTGTGCTGATTACATGTCACTATACATATGTGGAGGTCAGAGGATGAGGAGCAGGAGTCAGTTGTTTTGTCCCAGGTAGATTGCAAGGATTGAACTTGGATACTGAGTCTTGACAGCAGGTGCTGTCTTACTGGCTCAACACTGACAGTTTTTGAAACATATATTATTGATCCATGTATTTGTATCCATTTATATATGTACATGTATATGTATACATGTACATATATATGAGAGAGAGAATGGAGCTAGGAGCATAATTAAAATTTTGAGTTAATTCTAAATATTGAGAAATGCATAAGCAAGTATCAAATTAATGTGGATATCATATTCTGATATCTAAGGTGGCAATAATAATTTCCTCATGTAATCTTTTGGAGATTAAGTTAAAATAGGTTGAAATGTTAGGCAATACCTGGTATATAGTAGGTAACAGACAGCATGATTCTGAGCCTCTGTTTCTGTTTCCTTTCATGAAAAAGATTCCCCTTTTAATAGAGAGCACGTGGACCTCGGAGAGCTTCATCGTACTTTGATACTTTGAGCACTTCCCCAGCCTGCAGTTCCTAACCCTCGTCAAGAGACTCCCTAAAGGCTAGATTCCCCATCTGTAAAGGAAAGCAGTCCTTGCCTTATAAGGTGTTTGTGATTGTTGTGAAGACAGATGTAAAGGCTGCACCTGAGGTGTGACAGGGGTTCACCAGTCCCTCAGAGTTCAGTCTTTTAACAAGAACCATACGACAAGTTCAGATTAATGTCTTACACACTAAGTTTTCTGGAACCACTTGTAACTATTACTAGTTATTTGGCTATTCCATTTCATTTAAAGATATTTGTAAAGAACATTATTGGATTGGCTTTTGCTTTCTGTATGTGGCTCTAGAGCAGTGTTTCTCAACCTTGGGCTACAATGTATATCCGAGGTATCCTGCATATCATATGTTTGCAACATAATTCATAATAGTAGCAAAATTATAGTTATGAGATAGCAATGAAATAATTTTATGGTTGGGAGTCACCACAACATGGAAAATCACAGCTGGACTCAATGCAAAGATCAATGGTGGCAAAGAGCACAGTCCCAACAGATACATCTATATCACGGCTCCTGTAACTGTGACTCCAGAAACATCCTGGAAAGGGGGTGCCGAAAGACAGTACAACGGGAGTACCAGAAATTCTGCTGTGATACAGTTTGTCCTAGAAATGGATACATAAAAGAGGTCGGAACAATGACAATATCAATGCATAAGGAGATCATGGAACCTTTAGGAGGTGATACCTGGCTGGAGAAAGTATGTCACTGGGAGCAGGCATTGAGAGTTCCACCTGGAGTTCACTTGCTCTGTTTCTTGCTTGTGGATAAAAATGTGATCAGATTTTTGCTCCTACCATCTGTCAGCCTGTGGCCAGGCTGCCCTTGCCATAATGAACGCTAGCCCTCTGGAGCCATATGAGCATTCTTTCTTGAGTTGCTTCTAGTCATGGTATGTTATTGCAGCAATAAGAAAGTAACTATTGTAATGCGTGAGGCAGAAAAGTAAACCAAAAATGGAACTATGTGGACTAAAACTACAGAGGACAACTATTTATCTTTTTTTCTCACGTATAAATCACATGGCAACACTGTTTGTTCCTACAGGTATTAATGCAATTTGGCAACTCTGGATCATCTCTTTAAATAGAAAATAGAATGCAAAAAAAAAATCGAATCCTGCAGAAAAAATTATTAAAACCTCTCGAGCTCCTCTGATGGTATATAGTTGAATTCAACAGCACAATTCCATCCAGACAGGCAGATGCTTTAATAAGAAAGCAACACATCTTTGTTATTTGGAACATCTAATAAGAACGCCATAAATCGAATGGTAAAATAATTGGCCAAGTGCTTTCAGTTTTGTCAAATCAAAACCTCTAAAAGAAAATTACTAAAAGCTGTTTTAAAAGATTTGTCATGACCTGCTTCTCTGGTATGGACTTTTACTAATTCACAGTATGAAACAAACAAACAAACAAACAAACCTAAAACCAATCAGATCCCTATTTCTCTTCCGTATGGCAGCAAAATTGCCATAGACTTTGCTTCCACATGATTGACACTAGAGATACTCTGCTCCAAACAATTGATGTGCCTAGTGCCAGAAAGGTCCCTTCTTTGCAAGGGGCAGAGCCTAAGTAGCAGTCATCGTGGTTAAGGGTAGCCACTTACTCTACATCGCAGATATGAGACCCTCCACATTATGTGTCATTCTTTCCCACACATTTCATGTGACCTGCTTAAACGGGTTCAGTCTAAGAAGTTCTCACCCAGTTACTAGCCTATGGAAATGAATCTGAAGAATATAAATCCTGTTTGTGATCGAGTTTTGAAGAATGGAGGTACCAAGATTGAAGATTTTAACCCCAATGTATTTTTTGAGATGTATGTTACCCAGTGTCCTTACAAGCTCCAGAATATTCCATAACTGAAAGCAAGTAATGGAAAGCTGTCTTTCTCCAGCAAATATTAGCAGAGAACTTCAAAGAACACATCTACTAAGATTGCATATTGTGTCAAAGGTTCAGTGTGAAAAATGTAAGAAACAGTCATTGAGCTTTTTATAAGTATTCTGTTGGCCACAGCACTGTATTAATTGACAGGGAAATACGGGATTGAATACATCTGAAGGCTCAAGGATTCCTTCTGTTTTGTGGTCACAAACACAATCCCTAACTCTAGCCAGATGTCTTCTGAATGTACAAGACCACAAATCTATCACTTAATACTAGGAAAACAACCCAAATGCCTTATATACCAATGATAGTTCATAAATATCATTTTAAATGGAAAAAAGTTTCCTCACTTACTGAATGGCTTAATTTAGTTTTTCATAATACTGAGGGAGTGACAGTTTTGAATGACTAGGGATTTTGACTTATGACAACAAACTCCCTTTCTATAAAAGTTCAATATATTATATAAATTATTTATGTACCATTGTGTACAACAATGCATTTTGTATGAGAAATGTCGAATTAGTTTTCATTTATTTCTCTAGTATTTTACATTCATTCCCATTTGTTGTATTTATTACAAAATATTGACACTTCATTTTCAGTTAATATTTATTAAACGTTTATGTTATACTCAGAATGTGTTATGACGCAATTAATACTCTGTGATGTCATTATAATAATATCTTCAAATTATTTTCTTTTACTAAAGAATTTGTTGCTTTTATAATTTCAATTTTAAGAACTAAAGTTTAGTTCCTTAATGAACAGATGAGTAAAAGAAATAAATATATTAGAAAAATCTTAAGGTAAGTATATAATTTATTATTAGGATTTGCAATAATTAAAAGTATCTAATAACATCCATGATATTTGCAAAAATATCAGAAAGAATTATAATGTAGACAAAGCTGAAAGGACAGAAAGCCTTAAGTGTGCCTGTTTCAGATATTATATCCACCTCCCAAAAGCATTAACACATCTATACTATTCTATAAATATACATATTTATGGGTATTTAAGTCAAAGAACAGGGTCAAATGGACAAGTCAATTCTTTTATCAAGATTTGTTCTATGGTTTCTCAGGCACTCTCATTGCCATAACTAATCACCATGACAAGGCAACACATAAAAGAAAGCATTTAATGGGGTTCCAGAGGGTTTGAGTCCATGACTCTATAACAGAAGCAAGGGAGCAGGCAGACAGGCTGGGGCTTACATTTGATCCACAACTGTTAAACAGAGAGAAGGCTAATTGATTTTGGGGTTTGGAAAAGCCCCATGACAGAGCTCCTAATCTTCCCCCAAAAGTTCCACCACCTAAGGACCATATATTCAAATGCATGAACCTATGAGGGCCATTCTCATTCATGCTCTCACAAATGGAAAAATTAAGAATGGTAAGGAAAAGTAAAATTAATTTTATGCTTCATGATTGGCAAATTACTCATTCACAAATTTCAGGTATTATGCTGGCCTCTGGGATCCGGAAGTGAGCATAGCTAATTCATGAAATGCTTTCTGTTCATTCAAACTAAATATGTAATATAAACAGTGCTCTCCCACTAATGCATGTCTATATGCACAAAACTGTGAGTTCACCACATAAAATTTTGTATTTATAAAATGTAGTGAGAACAAATTGGTATAAAAACATTTAAATAGTGTGACAGTGTTCGCTATAATTTTCTTCCATGGATAGAGTTTTAGTATTGTGTTCATGTTATTATAACTTTTATATATTTTCCAAATGTCACTTATGAACTTTTCTGTCAGGGAAAATAAAATCACTAGTCTGAGCCACAAACAAACAAAACAAACAAAAAAGACAAAAAAAAAAAAATACTGACTTTTGGGAACTCTTATATCCCCATTGTGATCCACCCATTCCCATCTTCCCAGTGAAATACTGACGATAAACTCTTACAAGTAGGAAAGTTTCATAAGACAATAAATGAAATCAAGAATGAGTTATATGTGCATTCTTTAAACCATTGATCTTCTCTGAAGCAAGAGGTGCTAAGACAGGAACATATGGTTTCGACCTACTTTTACCTGCCTCCATCAAGCTTGGAAGGGAGGGCCTCCATGATACACAGAGAAGGGAAGACTGCCTAACATTGTCTGAGGTCTCAGTGCTGCCTTGGCCTTCACCATTTCCCTCTTTATAATTACATTACAGACACCAGGGAGCATGTGAGGGACAATCTCATCTTGGAAAAACAAACCCAACTCTGACAGGGCATCACCATGGAGTATTAGGTAGACAGTGGAGAACTCCAATTCTACCGTCTCTTTTATTTTGCCGATAGACAGAGTTACAAGGTTCATCAAGGTCCTTGGAAGCAAAGCATACTAAGTCTGTGTCAGGAATCTTCTCAGTCAAGAAGAGCCATGCCCAATAACTAAGGCCTACAAAAACTGGATATCATGCAGAGAATGTATAAAGAGAACTAACTTCCAAACCCAAATCACTCTGTTTTCACAGGAAGCAAGAGAAGCTTACAAATGAAGCCATACAAAAACAATAGAAAAAAACTAAAGCACACACAAAGTGGAAGGGTCATATAACAAGGAAAAAAGCTGGATGGATGGCTGGGAAAAGCTACAGTTTTGTGCAAAGTTTAGCTAAGAGAAGTAAAGCTGAGTTGATAAAATATCATGCCTATGTGTGTTTCTGATACTGTATTTATCTAAAGATAAATGAATACATGCATATATGATATGTATATTGAATAAATTATATGTATTTTCTCTACATAAACAAGACTTTTAATAATAATAATAAACAACATGCAGAAACAAATAATAAACAAGAAAATAAACAAGACTTTTAATCAGTGTAATCAGACCTTCATGCCAACATTCTCAAAGCCACATGATAAAACTCAGAAATACAATGAGCTGCCCTATTGAATGAACTTAGTCAATACTTACATGACAACAGCGTAGTCTATCTCTTACCTCTGTCTTTGCTAACAGCATAGTCCATCTCTTACCTCTGTCTTTGCTGTTCATAGTGTTTCAATGCCTACTTGGCCAAGTCTTTTTATTTTTCATTTAGAAAGAATTTTGGATATTGTAATGCATTTCCTTTCTTAGAGAAGTTTTCAAAGCAGCTTACCAAATCTTATTGGGACTTTAATAGGTATTTCAAGGAACAAGAACATGATTAACAACTCAACTTGGAGAGATAAGCCTTTTCCTTGGGATTACTCTTCCTCCATGCACAATGTGTCTTCCTGTATCCTTCCTTTGATTTTTGAGGCTTTTAATGATAAGCTGTACATAATTCCATTATAATGTATTATAGATATTTTAAATTGTACAGGATTTTTGTCATTTCAGATTAATTCTCCAATACTTTTCTTTCTAGTGATTTCACAAGTTACCAAAACTTCCAGTAATGTAAGAGTGATAACCATGGTGAGTTGCTAACATAAACACACTATGGGATTGACTTTGATTTGCCTTTTAATTATTTGTCATACCTCATTTATTGCCTGAGATATTAGTACACTGTGACCAAATAAATAAAAAGCTGCCAGTAGCTTTAATTTGTTTATTTACAATGATATTTTAATAACATCAATAATGGTGCTTATTGTGGTAAGATTAGGAGTATTTAGATGAGCCATGAGAAAATTATTAGAAAAGAAATATCCTGGTATATTTTTGTCCTGTGTTTCAGCATAGGTGATTCTCACCTTGACATGATTCTATATAGCAAAACCTTTTAATTCTTCTATTAACGAAAGCTTTAAAAGACAGTATTTATCAAATTAAGACTGTTGCTGTTACATGGGGTACAGAATAGAAGGAGCACTCAGGTGAGAGAAAGCAGGATTCAGTTAGACAGGAGTACTACGATAGACATGACAGGCTGGCAGTGTGTTGACAGTAGAGTAACACAAAGTGAGAAGGCTTTACAGACTCAAAAGTTTAAAGATGTTAAGAATAATTGTTGATACCAAAACCCCACAAAGATCCAACAAAGAAAGAGAACCTCAGGCCAATTTCCCTCATGAATATCGATGCAAAAATAAATAAAATTCTTGCCAACCAAATCCAAGAACACATCAAAATGATCATCCACCATGATCAAGTAGGCTTCATCCCAGGGATGCAGGGATGGTTCAATATACGGAAATCCATCAATGCAATCCACTACATAAACAAACTCAAAGAAAAAAAAAACATGAACATTTCATTAGATGCTGAAAAAGCATTTGACAAATTCACCATCCTTTCATGCTGAAAGTCTTGGAAAGAACAGGAATTCAAGGCCCATACCTAAACATAGTTAAAGCAATATACAGCAACCTAGTAGCCAACATCAAACTAAATGGAGAAAAACTTGAAGCAATCCCACTAAAATCAGGGACTAGACAAGGCTGTCCCCTCTCTTCATATCTTTTCAATATAGTACTTGAAATTCTTGCTAGAGCAATTAGACAACATAAGGAGGTCAAAGGGATACAAATTGGAAAGTAAGTAATTAAATTATCACTATTTGCACATGATATGATAATATACTTAAGTGACCCAAAAAACTCCACCAGAGAACTTCTACAGCTGATAAACAACTTCAGCAAAGTAGCTGGTTATAAAATCAACTCAAGCAAATCAGTAGCCTTCCTATACTCAAAGGATAAGCAGGCACAGAAAGAAGTTAGGGAAATGACACCCTCCACAATAGCCACAAACAATATAAGGTATCTTGGTGTGACTCTAACCAAACAAATAAAAGATCTGTATGAGAAAAACTTTAGGTCTCTGAAGAAGGAAATCAAAGAAGACCTCAGAAAATGGACAAATCTTCCATGCTCTTGGATTGGCAGGATTAATAGAGTTAAAATGGCCATCTTGCCAAAAGCAATCTACAGATTCAATGCAATCCCCATCAAAATCCCAATTCAGTTCTTGGAGTTAGAAAAAGCAATTCTCAAATTCATCTAGAATAACAAAAAACCCAGCATAGCTAAAACTATTTTCAACAGTAAAAGACCTTCTGGGGGAATCAATATCCCAGTCCTCAAGCAATACTACAGAGCAATAGAGTTAAAAAGTGCATGGTATTGGCACAGCAACAGGCAAGTGGACCAATGGAATAGAATTGAAGACCCAGAAATGAATACACACACCTATGGTCACTTGATCTTTGACAAAGGAGCTGAAAATATCCAGTGGAAAAAAGATAGCCCTTTCAACAAATGGTGCTGATTCAACTGGATGTCAGCATGCAGAAGAATGCAAATCGATCCATTCTTATCTCCTTGTACTAAGCTCAACTCCAAGTCAATCAAGGACCTCCATGTAAAACCAGACACACTGAAACTAACAGAAAAGAAAACGGGGAAAACCCTGGAGGACATGGGCACATGGGGAAAAGTTCTTGAACAGAACACCAATAGCTTGTGCTCTAAGAATTGACAAATGGGATCTCATAAAATTACAAACTTTCTGTAAGACAAAGGACACTGTCAAAAGGACAAAATGGCAACCAACAAACTGGGAAAAGATCTTCACCAACCCTACATCTGATATAGGGCTAATATCCAATATATACAAAGAACTCAAGAAGTTAGACCCCAGGAAACCAAATAACCCTATTAAAAATTGGGGTGCAGATCTAAACAATTTTCACCTAAAGAAATTCAGAAGGCCTTGCCAAAAGCAATCTACAGATTCAAGGCAACCAAATAACCCTATTAAAAAATGGGGTACAGATCTAAACAAAGAATTTTCACCTGAAGAAATTTGGATGGCCGAGAGGCAACTTAAGAAGTGCTCAACATCATTAGTCATTAGGGAAATGCAAATCAAAACAACCCTAAGATTTCACCTTATACCAGTCAGAATGGCTAAGGTCAAAAACTCAGGAGACAGCAGGTGTTGGCGAGGATGTGGAGAAAAAGGAACACTCCTCTACTGCTGGTGGGGCTGTAAGATGGTACAACCACTCTGGAAATCAGTCTGGCGGTTCCTCAGAAAACTGGACATGACACTTCCGGAGGACCCTGCTATACCTCTCCTGGGCATATACCCAAAGGATTCCCCCACATGCAATAAAGACACATGCTCCATTATGTTCATAGCAGCCTTATTTATAATAGCCAGAAGCTGGAAAGAACCCAGATGTCCCTCAAAGGAGGAATGGATACAGAAAATGTGGTATATTTACACAATGGAATACTACTCAGCAATTAGAAACAATGAATTCACAAAATTTTTAGGCAAATGGTTTGATCTGGAAAATATCATCCTAAGTGAGGTAACCCAATCACAAAAGAATACACGTGGAATGCAATCTCTGATAAGTGGATATTAATTAGCCCAGAAGCCCTGAATATCCAAGGCACAAATCACATAACAAATGACTCCCATGAAGAAGTATGGAGAGGGTCCTGATCCTGGAAAGGATTGATCTGGCATTGGAGGGGAATATAAAGACAGAGGGCCCTGATCCTGGAAAAGCCTGATCCAGCATTGTAGGGGAGTAGTAGGACAGAGAAAATGGAGGGAGGTGATTGGAGAATGGGTGGAGAGAAGGCTTATGGGACATATGGGGAGGGGGGAACTGGGAAAGCGGAAAGGGTTTGTAATGTAAACAAAGAATTTAGAAAAAAATGGTGGGAAAAAATAAAATAAAAGATACTAAAAAAAAAATAGACCATTTCTTCTTTTATAATTCATCCTATATTATTTTACTGTTTTTGGTGAAGGGGTTTAATTTTTGCAGTTCCTAATGTGTTAAAAGCTAGAAACATATTTCTTTATTAAAATTTTAACTTTTTTTTTAAAAAAAAGAATAAATGCAACGTATCAAGATACTAGTAATTGTAAATACAAATTCAACCTTTAACATATTTATGTTGAGGAATAAGGTGAATGCATCCCCATGCAAGTTGGAAGAGACACACAAAAGAGTGCTATGTATCAATTCCCAGTTCACTTAAAAGTAAAGATGAAATGGCATAAAAAGTTTGAAAATAAATAGAAAAATTCTAATGAAAAACAAATAGATAAAATTATGTGAATAAGGTCATGAATTCTGCAATTAATCCAAAAAAAGCATGGGGCAAAATGACAATTTTCTACAGAAAATAATATAGAATAGGAAGAAAAATGTCAGAAATTCAAGGAGAAATGTGATATTTAAAGAAGATGAGAGGTTGATCTAGAATAATAAATGTTTATAAAGTCAAGTTCACAGATATAAGAACTTAGAATTTAAGTAACAATTATAAATAAGTATAAATAAATCAATCAATCTTCACACTTATTTTTAAATGTGTATACAAAATACAAAAACATTGTCTTTGAGTACATTTGTATCTGTGTGTCAGGTATCATTCCTAATTGCCAGCTAATGCCCTCTTACCCATTGTACTAGGTCTCAAACAAATGTTAAGTTCTTCAAAGCAGACATAATACTGAGTATGATTTCTAACCACAGTGCAATAAAATTAGGGATTAGGAACAAAGACAAATAAACAATATCAATCAACTGAAATGTTTTAAAACACCCAATAAATAATTATTAGGTTAAGGAGAAAATAAAAATTCAAATAAAGTGTTTTGAAATGAGGCATGATGTGAACAGGCAAATAAAAACCCTGTGGCTGGACCAAAATGGCTGCCAAGAGGAGAATATTATGACCTTAACCTTGTTTATTAGGAAACAAGAAAAATGAAAACTGGATGAATCAAGACTTACAGTCAGAGAGCTGGAAGAAGAAGACAAGTAAATAAAATGAGCACAAAAGGAAGTTAATAAAGATAAAAGCACAAATTAATAAAATAGAACACAAACAACCAGACTTAAAAGCAGACTTGATCAATAAGGCTAAAAGCTGGTTCTCCTAATGTAATAAAATAGACCAATCTTGGCCAAGTTTGAATTTTAAAAAGTAGACTTTAAAAGGATTCAAAGTTATATAGAGAATGCAGGACTACAGATAGAAAATACATTGTTTAAGAAAGTTAATTTCTCAAGAAAATATAAATTACTATGAGTCTCCAAACACATAGAAATCCAGATTAATAAATCTTCATTCAGAAATTAAGAAGGTCTTCAAAGTTCTAATCCACATCATGTGCCACAAACATAGCTCCAAGAAGGACTTGCCAAGGTCTCTACCTGTGTAAACTCAACAGGTGTTACAAAAATGCAGAAACTTTCTTAATCTTTCTACATGCCAAAGTTATCATTATATTAAAATTACATAAGAAATATAAAGAATATGGCTATTTCATTAAGAATATAGTAAAAAACCCATAAAATAATAAAAATAAGGACCCTAAAATACAGTTCACTATCATTGATCTCTGTCTGTCCATCTGTTTGTCATCCTTCTCTCTTCCTTGCTCTATCAATCATCTAGCTATGTATATATGTGTGTATGTATATATGTATGTATAGGATATAAATTGTAACTGGCTATTTTAATCAATTATAGGAAGCTATCCAATGTCAACCTGAAAGACAGTTGACATGTTGCCACTTCAGGGCAGGTATATCACCTTCAGGAAATGTCTATCACAGAAGGATCCTTTTTTATCATTGAAAGACAATTGTCCTGCTTCTTGCCTTTGCAAACACCTGGATCGTGGTCATGCCCTTTCTACTGATTTACAGTAACTCTACTTGGAATGTGTTAGACAATATTTTTTTTACTGGTTAAAACATACACACACAGAGACACACTCAAACGCACAGACACTCACAAACACACACACACACACATATACAGGGGGAAGGAAGACAGGAAGAGAGAGAGACAGACAGACAGAGACAGAGACAGAGAGACAGAGAGACAGAGACAGAGACTTTTCCCAATCTGTTTGTTCTAAGAGCATAGCGTAGGAAAGCTTAAACAAAGGATCTTCCTATTGCTGTATAATAGTGGAAAACAAAAAGAAGCATGTTGTTTTAGATGTGTTTAAGTCAACAACTGAACTATGTTATTACTTGGCAAGGGAATGTCATTGAATAATTCCTCCAGATTGATGGCTATATTTTTGCCACTCACAGAACATGACTTTAAATCATGACTTCCCCTTACTACCCTGTAGAAATCCTCTATAGTCTTTTAACAGCAGGTGCAGTAATAATTAAATATTAATAAGTATTGTTTCATTTCTTTATTTCCTCTCTCTGAAAAAGTTGTATATTTTTTCTTTAAGAAAATTTGGTCACATTGATTCTGGATACATTTTATATTTTCTGTGTTTGTTTTTCAGGGCATTGTTTTAGCTTTTCTATAATTAATGTCCACATCAGAAAATCATATTTTCTTCCTTGTTGGTTTTCTTCTATTACTCCCTGAATCATTGATTTTTTTTCCACTTTCTTAGACTTTTCTTGTTTAAAGCCTATTGGATCTATAAGCTCTCATATTCTCAATTTTTAAATGTATTTATCACATTGGATTTGTTCCTAGAATGGTATTTACATTCAATCTGGAAATTCTTTTATCTTTTATTTGGTTGTACTTCATTTGTAGTCCATAAACATATTGTTGGTAGAAAAGGTATGTTATCATGCTGTCTTCTTAAACAAGAAAAGGCTCCATCAATATTAATCTGAAAGGTGAGTGAATCTAATGAATAGTAGACATCAATCTTATCCTATCCCTAGTCCTCCTACTTGCTGTGACATAGGGGTGTAAACTCCCCCATTCTATTAAAGACTTCAAAGAATAGAAGTCCAAATAGGGTACCCACCTGACAAACTCCTCACTCTCATCACCTGCCTCCCCCCTTTACCTAGTCTCCCACCCTCCTAGTTACCATACTTCAGCCCCCAACTAGATAGAGATTCCCTACTATAATAGGGACCAGTCTGGATCAGAAGTTCCATACTCTACAAGAGACCTCCCAGACTACAACAAGCCAAGGTAGGTTGCCTGCCTACCAATCTCCCCACTATCTCACCATGTCAGAGTCCCCCACACTGACCAGAAGTGCAGAGAGAAAACAGAAACCAAAGAACAGAATACCCATCCAACAAAGACAAACTCATAAATTGGTACCTAGAACTTTAACTATACCAAGCACAGCTAATTGAGGAGCAGGAGTAAGACCACAAAAAACCAACAGCCAATGCATAATGTTATAATACTAACGCAGCTATCCTACTACAAGCAAGACTTGAATATTCCAACATAACAGAAGCACAAGAAGAAGATCTTAAAACCAACTTTTAATAAGATGATTGAGGTCCTTGGGGAAGAAATATATAAATCCCTTAAGGAAATTCAAAAAAACAAAAACAATTGTACCAAATGAATAAATCCCTTTAAGAAAGCCAAAGGGAAAATAAACAAACAGCTGAAGGAAATGAATAAAACTGTTCAAGATCTGAAAGTGAAAATAGAAGTAATAAAACATAAATTGAGGGAAATCTGGATATGAAAAATCTAGGTATATGAACAGGAACCACAGACTCAAGCATCACTAACAAAATACAACAGATGAAAGAGAATCTCAGGGGTACAAAACAGGATGGAAGAAATAGACACATTAGTCAAAGAAAAGGTTCCATCTAAAGGTTCCTGACACAAAACATCCAGGAAATATGAGAAGCCATAAGACGATCAAGCCCAAGGGTAATCACAACAGAAGAAAGGAGATTTACAGCTCAAAGGCCCAGAAAATATTTTAAACAAAATAATAGAGGAAAATGCCTTAACTCAAAAGAAGGAGATGTCTATAAAGTATGAGAAACTTACAGAATAACAAATATAGGAATAGAAAAGGTTCATCCCTTGCCACATAAAAACCAAGCATTAAATATTCAGAACAAAGAAAGAATACTAAAAGCTGCAAGGAGGAAAGACCAAGTAACATATAAAGTGTGTGTATGTGTGTGTGTGTGCGCGCGTGTGCGTGTGCGTGTGCGTGTGCGTGTGTGTGTGTGTGTGTGTGTGTGTGTTTTCCCCGTGGATATAGTTAGCCTCTTTGGGTTGGAATTTTCCTTCTAGTACCT
Organism: Apodemus sylvaticus; assembly: GCF_947179515.1. Lineage (NCBI taxonomy): Eukaryota > Metazoa > Chordata > Mammalia > Rodentia > Muridae > Apodemus > Apodemus sylvaticus. Next base: position 56,735,623 of record NC_067480.1, on the reverse strand, counting down.
TCTGTAGGGCTGAGTTTGTGGAAAGATATTGGTTAAATTTGGCTTTGTCATAGAATATCTTTTTTCTCTCTATCTATGGTTATTGAATTTCTATATACAGTAGATTGAAATGAAATGTGTAGTCTCTTAGAGTCTTCAGGACATCAGTCTAGACCCTTCTGGCTTTTTGAGTTTCCATTGAGAAGTCAGGTGTAATTCAGATAGGTCTTGGACCTATAAAGGCTAATTGCCACAGTGTAGGGATATACCAGGTCAGGGAAGCAGGAGTGGATGGGTTAGTGAGCAGGGAGTGAGGATGCGATAGGGGTTTTTGGAGGGGAAACTAGGAAAGGAGATAACATTTGAAATGTAAATAAGGAAAATACCTAATAAAAAGGAAAAAGAAAATTTTCCCATTTTCAGATTATATGATACTATATAAACATGAACCCCAAAGTTGTACAATTGAACTTCCACTGTTCTTAAACACCTTTAGCACACGGGCTGAATACAAGATTAACTAAAAAATTATCACTAGCCATACTATACACAAGCAACAAATGGGCAGAAAATAAAATACAGTAACAGGAGGACCAGCTAGGAGCACACAGGGCACAAGATGTGTGGAGCAAGCAGGACTGAAGTCTTCCCACTGCCATTTTCACTAGGGAGATGGGAAACTCCACAGCCTTCTGAGGATAGCCCTCCAGGAGAGAGAGATCTCCCAGTAGTGCTTTCACTTTTGAGCTCAGAGGAGTAACACAGGCTTACATGCCCATAGGAGGAACAAACTCCAGCCAGAGACAACAATACCAACTAGCACCAGATGGCAAAAGGCAAGCACAAGAACCCTACCAACAGAAACCAAGGCCACATGGCTACATCAGAACAAAGTTCTCCCACAACAGCAAGTCCCGATACCCCCAAGACACCTGAAAAACAAGAATTGGATTTAAAATCCTATCTCATGATGCGGATAGATGGCTTCAAGAAAGACTTAAATAACTCCCTTAAAGAAATACAGGAGAACATCAGTCAACAGGTAAAAGCCCTTAAAGAGGAAACACAAAATCCCTTAAAGAATTACAGGAAAACACAAAAAATCAAGTGAAGGAGCTGAACAAAACCATCCAGGATCTAAAAGTAGAAGTAGAAACAATAAAGAAATCACAAAGTGAGACATCTCTGGAGATAGAAAACCACAAAAAGAATTCAGGAGTCATAGATGCAAGCATCAACAACAGAATACAAGAGATAGAAGAAAGAATCTCAGGTGCTGAAGATACCATAGAAAACATTGACTCAACAGTCAAAGAAAATGCAAAACACATAAAGCTGGTAACCCCAAACATCCAGGAACTTCAGGACACAATGAGAAGACCAAGCCTAGGGATTATAGGTATAGAGGAGAGTGAGGATTTACATCTTAAAGGCCCAGTAAATATCTGCAACAAAATTGTAGAAGAAAACATCCCTAACCTAGAGAAAGAGATGCCCATTAACATACAAGAAGCCTTCATAACTCCAAACAGAGTGGACTAGAACAGAAACTCCACCTGGCACATATTAATCAAAACACCAAATTCACTAAACAAAGAAAGAATATTAAAAGCATTAAGGGGAAAAGGGCAAAAACTTATAAAGGCAGACCTATCAGAATTACACCAGACTTCTCACCAGAGATTATGAAAGCTAGAAGATCCTGGGCAGACCTCATATTGACCCTAAGAGAACACAAATGCCAGCCCAGGCTACTATACCCAACAAAACTCTCAATCATCATAGATGGAGAAACCAAGATATTCCATGATAAAACCAAATTTACATAATATCTGTCCACAAATCCAGCCCTACAAAGGATAATTGATGGAAAATGCCAACACAAGGAGGGAAACTACACCCTAAAAAAGCAATAAAATAATCTTCCAACAAACCTAAAAGAAGATACCCACACAAACATAAAAATAATTTCAAATATAAATAACAGGAAGCAACAATCACTATTCCTTAATATCTCTTAACAACAATGGACTTAACTCCCAATAAAAAGACATAGACTAACGAAATATTTCTCATGTAATTCTTCAATATTATCAGAAAATGCTTGCAATTCCCCTTTTAATTAATTTAATAAAGTTTCTCTTATGTCTACCATTCTATCTACATTAATTTTCATGATAATCTTCAATTTTAATGTCTTTCTATATATTTCCTCTATTTTATCAGAAATGTTCTCAATGTAAATCTTGGATTTCATCACAAATATTTTTATCAGAAATAATTTCCATGTAAATCTTCAAGTTTAACAGAAAATGTTTATAATTCCACTTTCAGTCAACTTAGGAATACCATTATTATATCTATATAAAATTTTCCATGAAAATCTTCAATTCTAATAAGCTTTTCCACATTTTTCTACAATTTCATCAGAAATATTCTCCATGTAAATCCTTAATTCTATCATAAAATGTTTCTCTTCTATATTTCAATTAATTTAGCAATGTTTTACATGTCTACCATCTTACTCTTTAATTTTCCATGAAAATTGTCAATTTTAATGTGTTTATCTGAAATATTTTCCTTGTAAATCTGTGATTTTATCATAAAGTTTTATTTCCCTTTTCAATAAATAAATAAATAAATAAATAAAAAGAAAAAAGAAAAAAGAATATGGAAACAATGCTCTTGACAATTGTCACAATAATGTAAAATATCTTGAGGAAACTCTAATTAAGCAAGTGAAAGACCTGTATGATAAGAACTTCAAGTTGTTGAGGAATGAAAATGAAGAATGTATCAGAAAATGGAAAGATCACTCACACTCATGTATCTGTAGAATTAACATAGAAAAATACCCATCTTTTTTTCTAAATTTTTTTTATTTTCTATATTCTTTGTTTACATTCCAAATGCTTTCCCCTTTCCTGATTCCCCCTTCCCCATATGTCCCAAAAGCCCAATTTGCCCATTTCCCAATCATTCCCCTCCCATTTCTCTGTCCTGGTACTCCCCTACAATGCAATGCTGGATCAAGTCTTTTCAGAACCAGGGCTCTCTCTTTCTTGGGTATCATTTGATATGCTAATTGTGCCTTGAGAATTCAGAGCTTCTGGGCTAATTAATATCCACTTATCAGTGATTGCATTCCATGTGTATTCTTCTGTGATTGGGTTACCTCACTTTGGATGATATTTTCCAGTTCCAAACATTTGCCTAAAAACTTCATGAATTCATTGTTTTTAATTGCTGAGTAGTATTCAATTGTGTAAATATACCACAGTTTCTGTATCCATTCCTCCATTGAGGGACATCTGGGTTCTTTCCAGCTTCTGGTTATTATAAATAAGGCTGCTATGAACATAGTGGAGAATGTTTCCTTACTGCATGCCAGGGGATCCTCTGGGTATATGCCCAGGAGAGGTATAGCAGGGTCCTCCGGAACCATGTCTAGTTTTCTGAGGAACCGCCAGACTGATTTCCAAAGGGGTTGTACCATCTTGCAATCCCAGCAGCAGTGGAGGAGTGTTCTTTCTCCACATCCTCACCAACACCTGCTGTCTCCTGAGTTTTTAACCTTAGCCATTCTGACTGATGTGAGGTGAAATCTCAGGGTTGTTTTGATTTGCATTTGACAAAATTCAGCATCCTTTCATGCTAAAAGTCTTGGAAAGGACAGGAATTCAAGGCCCATATCTAAACATAGTAAAAGCAATATACAGCAAACCGGTAGCCAACATCAAACTAAATGGAGAGAAACTTGAAGCATTCCCACTAAAATCAGGACTAGACAAGGCTGCCCCCTCTCTCCATATCTTTTCAATATAGTTCTTGAAGTCCTAGTTAGAGCAATTAGACAAAATAAGGAGGTCAAAGGGATGCAAATTGGAAAGGAAGAAGTCAAACTATCACTATTTGCAGATGATATGATAGTATACTTAAGTGACGCAAAAACCTCTACTAGAGAACTCCTACAGCTGATAAACAACTTCAGCAAAGTGGCTGCCTACAAAATCAACTCAAGCAACTCAGTAGCCTTTATATACTCAAAGGTAAGCAGACTGAGAAAGAAATTAGGGAAATGACACCCTTTACAATAGCCACAAACACCATAAAGTATCTTGGGGGTAACTCTAACCAAATAAGTGAAAGACCTATATGACAAGAACTTCAGATCTCTGAAGAAGGAAATTGAAGAAGATCTCAGAAAATGGAAAAATTTCCCATGCTCGTGGATTGGCAGGATTGATATAGCTAAAATGGCCATCTTGCCAAAGGCAATCTACAGATTCAATGCTATCCCCATAAAAAATCCCAACCCAGTTCTTCATAGAGCTGGAAAGAGCAATTCACAAATTCATCTGGAATAACAAAAAACCCAGGATAGCTAAAACTATTCTCAACAGTAAAAGAACTTCAGGGGGATTCAGTATCCCAGACCTCAAACATTACTACAGAGCAATAGTGAAAAAAAAAACTGCATGGTATTGGTACAATGTCAGGCAAGTGGATTAATGGAATAGGATTGAAGACCCAGAAATGAACCAACACACCTATGGTCACTTGATCTTCGACAAAGGAGCTGAAAGCATCTAGTGGAAAAAAGATAGTCTTTTCAACAAATGGTGCTGGTTCAATTGGAGGTCAGCATGCAGAAGAATGCGAATCGATCCATTTCTTATCTAGTTGTACTAAGCTCAGCTCCAAATGGATCAAGGACCTCCACATAAAACCTGACACACTGAAACTAATAGAAAAGAAACTGGGGAAGACCCTTGAAGACATGGGCACAGGATAGAACACCAATTGCTTATTCTCTAAGATCAAGAATTGACAAATGGGACCTCATAAAACTACAAAGTTTCTGTAAGGCAAAGGACACTGTCAAAAGGACAAAACGTCAACCAACAGATTGGGAAAGGATCTTCACCAACCCTACATCCGACAGAGGTCTAATATCTAATATATACAAAGAACTCAAGAAGGTAGAAACCAGAGAACCAAATATCCCCATTAAAAAGTGGGGTACGGAGCTAAACAAAGAATTTTCACATGAATAACTTCGGAGGGCTGAGAAACACCTTACGAAATGTTCAACATCATTAATCATTAGAGAAATGCAAATCAAAACAACCCTGAGATTTTACCTCACACCAGTCAGAATGGCTAAGGTCAAAAATTCAGGAAACAGCAGGTGGTGGCGAGGATGTGGAGAAAGAGGAACACTCTTCCACTGCTGGTGGGATTGCAAGATGATGCAACCACTTTGGAAATCAGTCTGGCGGTTCCTCAGAAAACTGGGCATGACACTTCCTGAGGACCCTGTTATACCACTCCTGGGCATAGACCCAGAGGATTCTTCAGCATGCAGTAAGGACACATGCTCCACTATGTTCATAGCAGCCCTATTTGTAGTATCCAGAAGCTGGAAAGAACCCAGGTATCCCTCAACGGAGGAATGGATACAAAACATGTGGTATATTTACATGATGGAGTACTATTCAGCTATTAGAAACAATGAATTCATGAAATTCTTAGACAAATGGATGGAGCTGGAGAACATCATATGAACTGAGGTAACACAGTCTCAAAAGATCAATCATGGTATGCACTCACTGATAAGTGGATATTAGCTTAGAAACTTTGAATACCCAAGACATAATCCACATATTAAATGAGGTCCAAAAAGAATGGAGGAGTGGCCCCTGATTCTGGAAAGACTCAGTGCAGCAGTATAGGGGAATACCAGAACAGGGAAGTGGGAAGGGGTAGATGGATGAACAAGGGGAGGGAAGAGGGCTTATGGGACTTGCAGGGAGTAGGGACCCAGAAAAGGGGAAATCATTTGAAATGTAAATAAAAAATATATCAGTAAAGAAAAAAAGAAATAACCGTGTTGTTGTTTTCTTTGAGTTTATGTAGTGGATAACATTGATAGATTTCCGTATATTGAACCATCCCTGCATCCCTGGGATGAACCTACTTGATCATGGAGGATGATCGTTTTGATGTGTTCTTGGATTCGGTGGGCAAGAATTTTATTGAGTATTTTTGCATCAATAGTCATAAGGAAAATTGACCCAAAGTTCTCTTTCTTTTTTGGATCTTTGTGTAGTTTTGTCATCAGCGTAATTGTGGCTTCATAGACTGAGTTGGGTAGTATTGCTTCTGTTTCTATTTTGTGGAATAGTTTGAAGAGTATTGGTATTAAGTCTTCTTTGAATGTCTGATAGAATTCTGCACTGAAACCATCTGGTCGCTTTTTTTGGTTGGAAGACTTTCTATGACCCCTTCTATTCTTTAGGGATTATGGGACTGTTTATATGATCTATTTGATCCTGATTTAATTTTGGTATTTGGTATCTGTCTAAGAAATTGTCCATTTCCTCCAGATTCTCCAGTTGTGTTGAGTATAGGCTTTTGTAGTAGGATCTGATAATTTTTTGAAATTCTTCAGTTTCTGTTGTTTCATTTCTAATTTTGTTAATTTGGATACTGTCTCTGTGCCCTTTGGTTAGTCTGGCTAAGTGTTTATCTTGTTGATTTTTTCAAAGAGACAGCTCCTGGTTTTATTGAATAATCTACATATTTAATTACCATCAAATTTCCAACACAATTCTTTATAGATGTTGAAAAATAATACTCAACCTCATATGGAAAAATAAAAGAAAATCTATGATAGTGAAAAAAATCCTGTAGAATAAAAGAACTTCTGGAGGTATCACCATCTCTGATATCAAGGTGTACTGTAAAGCTACAGTGATAAAGAAAAAAAAACAAACTGCATTGTATTGGTATAAAAACAGGCAGGTTGAGTGGTGGAATTGAACCCAATACCCAGAAATAAATCCATAAGTATATGGTTGCTTAATTTTTGATGTAGAAACCAATGTTATACAATGGAAAAAAAGAAAGCATCTCCAACAAATGGTGCTGGTCTAACTGGATATTTGCATATAGAAGAATGCAAATGATCTATCACTGTGGACAGAACTCATGTTCAGGTGGATCAAAGATCTCAACATAAAGCCAGATACACTGAACCTGGTAGAAAAGAAGATAAAGAATAGCTTTGAATGCACTGGCAAAGAGACGACTTCCTGAACAGAGCACCAACAGAATAGGCACTAAGATCAACAATTAGTAAATAGGACCTCATGAAACTGGAAAGTTTCTATAAAGGGAAAAGGTACTATCAATAGGACAAAACGGCAGCCTACAGAATTGGAAAAGATTTATACTAACTATACATATGACAGAGGGTAAAATTCCAAAATATATAAAGAACTGAAGAAAATAGACATCAAAAAATCAAACAATCCAATTAAAACTGGGGTACTGATCTAAACAGAATTCTCATCAGAGGAATCTTAAGCACTTGAAGAAATGCCCAACATCCTTAGCCATCAGGGAAATGCAAATCAAAATGACTCTGAGACTTCATCTTAAATCCATCAGAAGTGCACTAGTGATACTAGGGAGAACTCATGCTGACAAGGATATGGAGCAAAAGGAACACTCATCCATTGCTGGTGGGAGTGCAAACTTATACAGCCACTTTGGGAACGGTTCTACCTCAAGACCCAGCTGTACCTCTCCTGGGCATATACCCAAAAGATGTCCCATCCTACCACAAAGACCCTTGCTCAACTCTGTTCATAGCAGCTTTGTTCATAATAGCCAGAGACTTGAAACAGCACAGATGTCTCTCTACCGAAGAATGGAGTTTTTAAAATGTGGTACATTTACACAATGGAGTAAACAATGACGTCATGAAATTTGGAAGCAAATGGTTGGAACTAGAAAAAAAATATCCTGAGTGAGGTAATGCAAACCCAGAAAGGCAAACATGATTGGTGCCTAATCCAATTGTCATTAGAGAGTCTTCATCTAGAAACTGATAGAAACAGATGCTGAAACCCATAGCCAAACATTAGAAGAAGCTCAGGAAATCCCGTTAAAGAGGGGGAAGATAAATTGTAAGAGTCAGAGGAGTCAAGAACACCACAAGAAAATCACAGTCATCAAACCTAGATTCATAGGGACTCACTGAGATGGAACCGACAAACAGGGAACCTGCATGGGTCTAACCTAGGCCTTCTGCATATATGTTGTAGTAGTAGAACTTGGTCTTCTTTTGTGACCCTTCTACTGGGTTGTCTCCTGCAGTTTTATTATGAGGGGTGGTTCCTAATCTTATTGAAACTTGATATGCCAAGTTTGGTTGCTATCACTGAGAGGCCTGCCCTTTTCTAAAGGGAAATGGAGAAGTGGATGGGGTAGGAGGAGACAGGGGCAGGGGAGGCTCTGGAAGAAGAGGAAGGTGAAACTATGGTCTGGATGTAATACAAGAGAGAATAAATTAATAAAAATGTCTATTAAAAGTATGAGCCGGAACGTGTCTCTGGTCATTGATAATTATATCTGTCCAGTTGCTGCTAGACGGAGCTCCTCTGGAAGCCACCTGTTTCACCGGGCATAAGCTAGCCTAAACATTCTGCTTTAACTTCCTACGCAATTGAGAGAGTAACTTCTTTGTCAAGACCTGCTTATAACTGAGAGGAGTCCATACCCATGTATAAATTTCAACTAAATTTATGTTGTTTGGTTTCCATTAACTAGAACAGGTATGGTGCTCACATAATTCCTAATAGGTAAAAAGTTAACAGTTTTTCTATTCACGGAATCATACTGTATGCACTACTTGAATAACAGGATTTATGAGTTTTCGCACAACGTTTAAGACTAAAAAGTTTACAATGTGACTGGAGCAAGAAACAAGAAAACTCTCCTGTCTTTCCAAACATTGTTAAAATAATTTTTGCTTTTAGTGTGTGTTTGTGTGTGTGTATATGTGTGTGTGTATATATGTGTGCATGTGTAACATGAAGATACTATAAAGCACTTATAATGCAAAACACAGTGATGGTTATACTCTGAAGATAACTTGTTTGTCTAACTAAAAGTAGCATCAGAAATCAAAACATAACACTACATAATCATTGAACACAATGTAAGGCCTAGTAGGCAAAAAAACTGTTTCTTGAACTTAACAATTACAGGAAGCACAGAAAAGGACTCTAAAAGACTATCACTTATGCCTGGCTTTATAAACTTGATTCTAAATCTATGAGTCTTTTTTAAATTCGTATTCTCTTTTGACATCTATCCATTTGACTTAGCTTCAAGCATACACTTCATCAACTGCTCTGAGAAAATTTGACAGGGCCCTTAAACTGTTTCCCTTCCAAAACAGTAAACTTTGCCAGTAGAGAGCACTCCAGAGACAATATAGACAGAAGTTTTCTTCTCAGGGTCTGATGCAGGAGCATAGATTTGGTATCCTGGGCAGCTTTTTCAGCACCTAATCTGGTAGTGTACAGGCAGCCAGCCTCTTCTGGTGTCGTCCTTGGTGCTTTAGTGCCTATGTGATTTCAGAGCCACCTTTCTCTAACAACTTAGAAGGAAGATGTGCAATAAGGTCCACTGCTGTCCACCCACATCTAAACCTCCGACAGCCAGTGAGACAGCCCTTCACTATGCCCTCCCCAACAAGAGCTGAATCAGCCCTTAATGAGGAAAAGGGGGAAGGCTTGGGGGAGCTTATGGAATCTTCTCTGCGTGGTCTAGTGATGGCCATTTACATCTGTGCTTTCTATAGTATTTCAAATTGCCCTTAAGGCCTGCTGACCAATCTCCATTCCCAATTGCTTATTATTCAGCGCATTAACCTTTCCATCCTTAATACTTTTTGCACTTTCTATCTCTTGATCAAATCCTGATTAGTGAAAAAATAAAAAACATAGAATCCCGTATTTCGTAACTTATCTCCTACATTACAAATACACAGCATTCTGATGAGTAATATTCTGTTACATACACACAAGCACACATACACACACATACATACACACATGTACATATACCTACACACACATACGTACACATATGCATAAACACACACACAAACACACACATACACCATTCATTGATTTTCATTTACTCTCCCTTTCTTTTGTTGTTCATAAAACATACCCCATGAGCTACTGTTACTAACATCAGCAATTTTTTAACGTCTTCTGGACACAATACTCAAGTCTACCACCAAATAAAAACTAGTATTTACAATGAACAACAGGATACCACAGAGCAGTGGTGGCGCATGCCTTTAATCCCAGCACTCAGGAGGCAGATGGAGGCGGATTTCTGAGTCCAACACCAGACTCATCTACAGAGTGAGTTCCAGGACAGCCAGGACTATACAGAGAAACCCTATCTCAAAAAAAAAAAAAAAGAAAAGAAAAGAAAAAGAAAAAGAAAAAAAAAGAAAAGAAAAGAAAAGAAAAAAAGAAAGGGAAAGAAAAGAAAAAGCAAGATAGCAAATTAAATTTTATGAAATTGAATTTAGATTTAAAAAAAACACTATTTTAAGGTCTTTCACTTGAAGCTCTAAAGAGTAAAAATATCCAGTAAATGTTTGATAATCACAATTCTACCTTTTTACTAGATAGAAAACAAACAATAAAGTGGTGTAATGTATTGAGAAGGAACAGCTGATACTACCAACAAATAAATGAATCCAGAGAAAAGAATAGAGTTGAAAAATAAATTGAAATCTTGATCATTTCAGAAAAAGGCAACAAAAATTTATATCTCAAATTAGGCAAGTAAAGAAAAAATGTGTTAATACAAATATCAGCAAAGAATGTTAGGAAAAAATGGGTGAAGGGGAAATGATGTAAGGAAATGAAATAATGGGTAATTGGAACATCTTTACTCATAAGTAAACTAAACATTTTTCCCTGGATGAAATTCTAAGAAAACTGAAACAGCTACCTCCTTGCAACCATAGAGATGCTGACTGTAGTTGCAGCACTCAGTGTAAAATTATGGAAGAATCTCCATTAATCCACAAATCTTGTAAAAAGAAAAAGGAAAAGGGGGTGTCGAATGGTTACAAGCGGGTGAAGACAGAAGAGTTTTATTGTATTATAAATTATAAAACTTGGTAGACATTTAGATTGGCCAGTATGAAAAACACTTTATCATTAATGAAATAAGTAAAATCCTATAGATGCTTTCATGTATTCTTTTATATGAAATTTACTTACAGTGAATCTCCAAATGTTCAAGACCATTCTGTGAACTAAGAAGTTTTGAACACTACTGAGAGCTCAGACCTAGCACAAGAAAAGACACCTACAATACAGTATACTTTTCACATACAGCAGAGTCAGCAAAAGAAGCCTAAGGTGATATTCCTGCAAGACCTCAGAGTCCATTTCCCACTGCTCTGCAAACACAGAGCTCCCAGCCCCTTGCTCTTACTGCGCTCACTCACTCTGACCAATGAGATGAGCAGAAGTGCAGAAGTAGGGTGTGCTCTCTTGGATGCTTTCCCACTGGGGCTTTGTAAATTTAGGTATCCATTGAGCTCACAGGTTAAGGAGCAGCTGCCTTGACCTGCATCATGGAAGTGCTGGTGTTCGGTGTCAGGCTCATGCTTGGCAGGAATGGTGAGTTAGAACTGACCTGAATCTTCAAACCAGCACAAAACTCTAATAAGCCTACATTTCTGTGCATACTACATTCTGTGCTTCAGTCTTCTGAATTGTGTTGTAGTTTTAATCTTTGACTTTTGGTTGATCTTGAGTAACACATGAGCTACAGTCCTTGCCTAGCATCTCCCCTCTGCTTCCATGGAGACATCACAATTCCTCACCTCAGTTTTGAGATTCATAGAAGCCATTTTGATCACAACCACAACTCACTTCAATGCTATGTTACCTTTTTTATAAGACATAGAAGCAGAAAACCTGCTCATGCTTGCAATTCAACTCTGGGTCGACCACTCAGTCTCTGCCCTTTGTTTATTTGTTTGTTTTGTTTTTCATTTACAACATAGAGGATGACATCCACACACTACTATGAAGTGGATGTTAGAACAGTTGTAGATAAGCAGAATTTCTGGAAAGTTCATTTTTCTAGTTTGCACAGGTATGGATGGAACAGAATAGAACTCATGCCCATCGTAGTGCTGTGTTCCTTCTAGGACAGTGTTGTCTTGTGTTGCTCCAGTGAGCCAGCAGGAACTGAGGGGACCTGGGAAGGCCAATTGCTTGTTGCAGGCCAGCTATACATTATGACCGAATTAGGTTCCCCTCTGCCCCCACGTGTTGAAATTGCAGCACTTTGTTTTCATTCTTCTCTCTCTCTAAACTTACCTTTAGAGAGCTCTGTTGAAAAATGGGGCTGGATGAAGTCCATGCTTAAATGAAAAAATGAAAATATCACTAAATACAGTTTTACCCTTCAGGAATCCCAGGCTTGGTAATTTTTCAACAGATTGAATGCATTAAGCTTTTGTGTGTGTGTGTGTGTGTGTGTGTGTGTGTGTGTGTGTGTGTGTGTGTGTGTGAGTGTGTGTGTGAGTGCGTGTGCGTGTGTGTGTGTGCGTGTGCGCGTGTGCGTGTGCGTGTGCGTGTGTGTGTGTGTGTGTGTGTGTGTGTGTGTGTGTATGTGTGTGTGTGTATGTGGAGAGAGACAGAGAGAGAGAGAGAGAGAGAGACCCATGCTGGAAGATAGACAAAGTTAATCAGAAAGTAGCAACTCCTACCCTTTAAGAATTTATGGCCTAAACTATGCCATGGAGACATGGCTCAAATGCACAAATGCAAACAAATATCAACATGTGAATAGAGGGGAACAAACTGTGGACTTTCAGAGTTTTGTGCAGAGCTGCCTTTAACACACACATACACACACACACACACACACACACAATATCTGTCATATTGAAACAGGAGTCAGCACCCATCATTCATGTGTAGCATGATGGAAGTGTCTTTCTGAGGAAGGCATCCTCCCAAAAAGGTTCACAACCCAGTTCTTCTAACTGTTGTAATAATATCTGTCTCTTCCCTTGCAAAATGATTTCAGAGGCTAGGGTGCAAAATATGCTTGCCAAACTAATTTTTGATTATTCGGCAAAATCATGAGACACATTCCCTTAAGACAATATAAAAAGAAGAAAAAGTCAATTGACTTTTTATTCATCAAAAAATAGTCATAGAGAAGCCACCAGGCAAGGATTTTAACCTTTGCCAGTCTTCCATCAGGTGATTATAAATCAGGAAACTCTTGGAAAAACAGTCAATGCAAAAGCAGTGTTGACTGCTTGATCACACAGCTCTTGGTCATTTCCTTGATTCATTTCTGGAATGTCCACAGTACACACAGAAGTAGCAAACCTGCACTGCTTCAACCCTCCCCCCTCCATGAGCCTTCCCATTTTTCTGTTGTTCACATTAACCCCTCCTAGAGGCTGGCTTTCATTTAGGAAAAACTTCTTACAGTAAATTAGAGTCCATCCAACTTTGCTTGATCCTCTTCAAAACTCAAAGGCAGGCCCAGTTTCAATTGCAGCCCCTGGCTAAATCTACCACTGGTGTATTGATAGATTTAAAAAATAAATAAGTATAGAGTCAAACTCTACTTCCTCTCTTGCTTATAATAGGCTGGTAGATTAACCTTAAATTACAAGTGGGAAGGATCCTGCAGAGATCCAATGCTGAATTTAAAGACAGCCCCAAGCTGAGGGTTTTCATCTTTTTTGAGTTATTCCTTCCTTTCTCCATCTATTTCATTCCCAAGGCAGCAACTCAATCTTTTCTTCTATTGAAGTCATTGAAAGAGTGAAATCCGTCTCATGCAAGCAAAACAATTTCATTCATCACATTGTACTCACATTGGTTAGGAGTTGGCAGGCTAAATAAAGCATCAATAAGCACGAATTTGACTCTTGAAATACTTTTCAACAACCCTAAGACCTCAAAGTATAATTTCTTTACTATTGATTTATTTATTAAATACTATTGACTGCCCATTTGGTGAGCATGCAGTGCACTAGGCATGCATTGTTTAATATATACTTGATACTTTGTTGGTACAGTTATAGGCTGAGGGTTCATTATATCTCTCACCTTCCAATAAAATTATTGAGAGTTAGGGTGTGAGAAGTACAAGGAGCCATTCTCTTTGGTGCCTATCCTAGAGTTCAAACAATATTTTCCTCAATAAATACTTTATATGTGGAAGACCAGGTTTACACTACCTGTGTAACTACCTATTTATGTCTTTTCTGTTTGAAGTCTCATAAAACTCTAGCCATCTCAATTAAAAATTCGGATGTTTCTTTCTGGTCTGTGGAATGTAATGGGCAGCATTTACTTATCTACAAGTTAGAAATAAATTGAATTTCTGCCTTTGGGGAATCACCTGCGTCTCAGTCTCTGCCAGATGTGTTGGTTACACATGCCTGCTTTGTGACTACAGCGATCCCACCTTATTTTACCGACTGCATTAAAACAATGGCTAATTTTACTCAAGACTCCACAGTGTGTTACAAAACTGTGCCATAATAACATGAGGAGACCTTGACTATGTTAGCACAAGGCTTGCCAACTGTAAACACACCTTCAGTGATGTCAACTGCTTGTGACTCTAGTTAGAGAGGACATGTCTTTCCATCCTTTAGTCTTTGATTTGCTGTAGGTATACAATCATGGCCCCTTGAATATCAATGGACTAAAATCAAGTAATATACAATGCTCAATTATGTTCATATATTAAAGGATGTAAAATGGAAATGGTCATCTTCCTTGCTATTGACACCTTAATACTGAGAATAAGTGTGTGTGTGTGTGTGTGTGTGTGTGTGTGTGCATGATTTATTAATTTAATACGGACATATTAGGTCTGTGGCCCTTACTCTATTGCCCACCTCTGACCTTGGTAAATGAAAGAACATGATAAATGAAAACGGTTCAATTAACAGAGAGAGTCTCTGTGGAGATTCTCTCTATTAGGAAAAAACAATGCAACCATTGGCACCAGGGAGCCAGAAGACTCCACAGCCTTCAGTGGATAGCCCACCAGGAGAGAGTGATCTCCCAGAAGTGCTTTCACTTCTGAGCTCAGAGGAGTAAGAACACAAGTTTACAGGCCTACAAGAGGAATAAACCCAAGCCAGACACAACAATACCAACTAGCATCAGAGATAACCAGATGGTGAAAGGCAAGCACAAGAACCCTACTAACAGAAGACAAGGCCACATGGCAACATCAGAATCCAGTTCTCCCACAACAGCAAGTCCCAGATACCTCAACACACTGGAAAAGCAAGGGTTGGATTTGAAATCGTATCTCATGATGCTGATAGAGGGCTTCAAGAAAGACTTAAATAACTCCCTTAAAGAAATACAGGAGAACATCAGTCAACAGGTAAAAGCCCTTAAAGAGGAAACACAAAGATCCCTTAAAGAAATATAGGATATCATGGGTCAATATGTAGAAGCCCTTAAAAAAGAAACATAAAAATCCCTTTAAAAATTATAAGAAAACACAAACAATTAAGTGAAGGAATTGAACAAAACCATCCAGGATCTAAAAGTAGAAGTAGAAACAATAAAGAAATCACAAAGTGAGACATCTCTGGAGATAGAAAACCTCAAAAAGAATTCAGGAATCATAGATGCAAGCATCAACAATAGAATACAAGAGATAGAAGAAAGAATCTCAGGTGCTGAAGATACCATAGAAAACATTGACTCAACAGTCAAAGATAATGCATAAAGCTGCTAACCCAAAACATCCAGGAACTCCAGGACACAATGAGAAGACAAAACCTGAGGATTATAGGTATAGACGAGAGCAAAGATTTCCAACTTAAAGGACCAGTAAATACCTTCAACAAAATTATAGAAGAAAACTTCCCTAATCTAGAGATGCCCATGAACATATAAGAAGCCTTCAGAACTCCAAAGAGACTGGACTAGAACAGAGATTCCTCCGGGCACATAATAATCAAAACACCAAATTCACTAAACAAAGAAAGAATATTAAAAGCATTAAGGGGAAAAGGGCAAGTAACTTATAAAGGCAGACCTATCAGAATTACACCTGACTTCTCATCAGACATTATGAAAGCTAGAAGATCCTGGGCAGACCTCACACAGACCCTAAGAGAACACAAATGCCAGCCCAGGCTACTATACCCAGCAAAACTCTGAATCATCATAGATGGAGAAATCAAGATATTCCATAATAAAACCAAATTTACACAATATCTGTCTACAAATCCAGCCCTACAAAGGATAATTGATGGAAAATGACAACACAAGGAGGGAAACTACACCCTAGAAAAAGCAAGTAATCTTTTTCCAACAAACCCAAAAGAAGCTACCCACACAAACATAAAAGTAGCATCAAAAATAACCGGAAGCAATAATTACTATTCCTTAATATCCCTTAACAATGGACTCAACTACCCAATAAAAAGGCAGAGACTAACGAAATATTTCTCATGTAAATCTTCAATTTTATCAGAAAATGTTTGTAATTCCCCTTTTAATTAATTTATTAATGCTTTTATGTCTACCATTTTATCTGCATTAATTTTCATGATAATTTTCTATCTTAATGTCTTTCTATATATTTCCTCTATTTGTCAGAAATGTTCTCAATGTAAATCTTGGATTTTATCACAAATGTTTGTAATTCCACCTTCAATTAATTTAGAAAGAGTTTTTATATCTCCATTTTATATGTAAAATTTTCCATGAAATCATCAATTTTAACGTGTTTGTCTATATATTTCTTGAATTTTACCAGAAATATTTTCCATGTAAATCTTCAATTTTATCTGAAAATGTTTATAATTCCACCTTCAATCAACTTAGAATTATCCTTATGCATACCTATCATTTTATCTGTATAATATTCATGATAATCTTTAATTTTAACATGTTTTTCTATACATTCTTCAATTTTATCAGACATATTTTCCATGTAAATCTTCAAGTTTATCAGAAAATGTTTATAATTCCACTTTCACTCAACTTAGGAATACTTTTATGCCTACCATTATTATATCTATATAAAATTTTCCATAATAATCTTCAATTATAACATGTTTTCTACATTTTTCTACAATTTTATCAGAAATAATTCCATGTAAATCTTCAATTCTATCATAAAAGGTTTCTATTTCACATTTCAATTAATTTAGCAATGTTTAACATGTCTACCACTTTACTCTTTAATTTTCCATGAAAATTGTCAATTTGTTTTTCTATTTTATCTGAATTATTTTCCATGTAAATCTTTAATTTTATCATAGTGTTTTTACTTCCCTTTTCAATAAAAAAAATAAAAATAAAAAAGGACAAAGCAATGCTTTCCATCAACCTCAGACCCATTACAGGAAAGGAAGACTTGATATTCTTGGATGATTTTGAGACAAGTCTTTGGTTATATGAATCCTGACAACCTTTTCTGGTTGGAAAATCCTGGAAGATAGAAGCCATCTCTAAAGGCATAAGAAAGAAGTACAATACCGGGATACCTTAGCCCTACAGTAGCAAAGAGGAATAGGATTGAGTCAGACTGAGTCATTAATTCAAATTGTTACAGAAAGCATCTCCCGATATAGTGTGCAGGAAATTTGTGATGAAATCCAAGATTTACACTGAGAACATTTCTGATAAAATAATGAGCTAAAGCTAGAACTTATGATGAACCAAATAAGGTCTTATATTCTGCTTTAGGAAAAAAGTGCAAGAAGTTCCCAAGGAGAAGGCTGTCTTAATTCTCACAAAATGGCCTCCAAAGACAGAAAGTATTGTTACTTTTAGAAAGCTTAAAGAGTCTTTAGAACATAGGATTTAGCTATATTAGAGGCTACCAGATTTCCATGATATGAACGTTTCTACTAGCATAAGCTGAGTGGCTCCAACATGCATTTGTACCATATGCAAAACTTTTGAAACCATGAACCCAAATAAAACTCTTCTTGCTTAAGCTATTTTCTTCTGGCTCTATGATCATAGTAGCATGAAGAGCACTTATACTCTTTAATTAATTATCTCCCCACTTCTAGATTCCTTTCTTTCTCCTCATTTAATCCTAGAGGGCCAAAGATAGCCTAAGGAGGATACTATCTTTCACCTCTGCTCTCTTTGAGGAACTGACACAGACCTTTATAAGGAAGTTCAAACACCCTGAGGACCAGTTCTGTGCAGAAAGGAACTAAGTGATGGCCATAGTTCCAGCCAGACACAGAATTGTCTTGAACTAGACTAGCCAGTTCCCAGTTGACTCATGTCTCTTGACAATTGTAGAGCAGAGATACTCCAGTTTTGCCCAGATTGCAGACAGATAAAATGAAACTCTTGCTGTGGTGTGAAGTTACCACCTCAGGGAGTATATTGTAACCTAGGAATAGTAACTGGAACAGATTACTCAAATTAAAGAATATAAAAGGAGCTTTAAATTGAGAGACATTAACAATTTGATCACAGGTGCACTGTGTTTTGACATGCATAAAATGGCCCACAGAGTCATTAAAATGTTTCCAGAGTCTGCTTGAGAAGATGTGCAGAATTGAAAAGGAAACTCCTGTCTCTTTCAAATGATTTAAAAATGTATCAATAAAGAACAATAGATGAAAGCCTTTTAAATTATTTATTTCAGTTTGTACAATTTACATCCCTTCCTAAGTAAACAAGTTACACACTAGACAACAGTCATGATGTTCATTTCATAATCTTTAAAAGGGTTGTTGGATGAGTTGGAATGGTAATGTAAGGATGTAAACATGGCATTATATACAAATGCCAATTTTACATTAGAATTGCTATTTATAGAACCACCTAAGATCTTCTATTTCAAACTTATAAGTAGACTTTAAAATAAGCATAAAATTACGAATATTTCATAATCTGCATCCCTATTCCAAACTTCAGCAGGGTGATGACTGCTGAATGAATAAAAGAATAGATGACTTAGTGTTTAGAAAATTAATTAATCAACGTAGTTCAAAATTACAATACCAAAATTAGAAACTTGTTTCTATTATGGAATTCATCTTGGCCTTCAATACTTTGACTCACAATGCCACAGATTATGATTAGAAGCATAACATATCTTTATAGATATCATAAGGGCAAGATCTTCTATCTGTATCTAGGCAGGGAAGAATTAAGCTAAGGTATCAAAGAAATTTTCTAATAGTATGACCTTGTTACAAATTCTTTAAAAATAATATTCATGGTAAATGTTATTGAAAGTTCCTTATTCTTAAAACCATGGTCCCTGAAAATGTACATACTTGATTTCAAGTGATTATTTGATAGTATTATTCATATTATCCAGACAGTCCTGTCATTTTGAGAACTCATTGTACTACAAATAAATCCATTTCATACAGAATTTTGAAATGCACAAGCCAAAATTGTCTTTGTGACTTATGCTTAAGGGTATTAAATTATAGAAATGAGAGCTCTCTTATCAATAATTCACATCTTAAAATGCAAAAGAAATACATCTCTTTTATTATGAGGTGTTTTTATTTTTCTTAATATATATTTTTTATTTTATGTGTTATGAATATTTTACCTGTTCATATGTGTGTGCATCACATGGGTGCCTGGTTCCCTCAGAAGTCAGAAGAGATCATTGGATCTCTTAGAACTCAATTACACATGGCTGTCAGTTGCCACATTAGTTCTGGGAGCTGGGCTCAGGTACTCTGAAGGAGCAGTGATTGCTCCTAACTGTGGTGGTATCATTCTGTTCCTGTATCTTTTGTTGTTTTTGTCACTTTGGTTTTTCAGAGTCTCTCTACCTAACTCTGGCTATTCTAGCACTTGCCACTTAGACCAGTCATCCTTGAACTCACAGAGATCTGCCTGTCTCTGGCTTCTAACTCCTGGAGTTAAATGAGTGTGTCACTATGCCTAACTTATTCTGGGATTTTTTTTCTAATATCCTATGTCTGATAATTCATTAAATATAGAACTTTAATAACAACTAAATTTGGAGACATAGACTAATAAAGATACTAAGGTTATGAACATGAATTAATGAAATATGCTGAGAAATACATAATCTAGAACTTGCATGTATGCTTTAATGAAAAATTATTTCAAATTATTTGAAGTATTATCTTACATTATGATAAAATATAATTTTCAAATTTAAATAGCACATTTCACAACTTTTCCCTCAATCTGTAAACAGCAACTGGATATTCTCCATGTGCCAAAGATTCAGGGAGACACACACAGCTTTGAATCAAATATAAAGTCTAGAATTTAGAGTTCAAAGAAAATAAAGGTGATAAAAATATGGCATTATTTGGTAACTCAAAAATTCCATGGCAGGAACACTCGTACTGGTCTAAGAAGTACACGAGACTTACTTGCAAAAATTACACCATGAAGTGAGAATTAGCCAAAAAGGATCATCAAGGAGTGTTATAGGAAAAAGAGTAGACTATTATGAACCAGAAGGACTGGATATCAGAACAACTGCTCCTCCCTTGAGGAGCCATGGTTGTGCTGTTCTATTCAACAGCATCTAATCACATGCACCTAAGTGTAAATGGAAGTGGATGGCAATTTCATAAAACCCAACTCTTTGGTCATACCAGTCACATTGCAAATTCTCAATAGTTGCATGTGGCTTCTGGTTAACACACAGGAGAGCACAGACATACCATTTCTCCTACTAAGGTAAGCTCTGAAGTACACTGAACTAGACTTTGAAGAATGACAATACATACGGCTAGAGAATAAAATGGGGAAAGAGACTGTCATACTATTTACAGTTGTATCAGTGGGTAGAACATTACAGAAAATGTAAGTCTTAACAATCTATACACTTAACAATCTATATAACCTCACAAAGTAAATTAAAATAAAATGATTTTATGTCAGTGGACACTAATTATTATATCTCTAGTGAGAAATTTACAAGTAAAGATATTAAGTTAGTCTTCTTAACTTTAGTTTTATACTGTACCTTGCCCCAAACCCAACCACAGTTAGTGAAATTTCAAAATAGAATGTCTCCTGCCATTTCCCAACAAGCATATGTGACTAATTATAGCCATGTTATATTTTTTGTTTATTTGTAGACAAATGATTATGGAAGACATTGATATTTCTGACTACAAATTTTATTTTAAAGTTATTGAAGTAATAAAAATGTTGATAGCACAATTGAAAGGATTGTTTCAGGATTAGTATCTACAAATAGCCTAATTTATCTCTGTATTTTTTCTACCCAAGGTCAGCTAGAGACACTTCTCCATAGAAAGTGAAGTGACCTTGAGGAGGGTAAGTCATTGGCACAGTAAAGAGTGGCATTGAGAACTGTGAGGAAGACACACACACAAGGTCCATCTAATATTTTGTCTTTTCACGATGGGCATCATCACAGCTTTTAAAAGTATGATGTAGTCTTTTGTTAATTAACTTGGCAGAATTAAAAATTGTTCCTATTGTGTTAGCAAAGAACATTCCTTATATTATCAATCTCTCTAAAACCTTCATGTCCGGACTATCTCATGATAAAAACACTTAAGAAATGATAAAACGCAATGAAGTGCTGTATCGCAGTCTCAGAGGAATGCTACCTGAGGTCCATGGCTGGAATGAAAATATTTCCTATATTGTAAGGTAGACAGCATTCATATTAAAGCCACTTTACAGTGGATGGTTGGCTGGGTTTTGTTCATTCCTTTGACTTGTCCCTTCTCAAGAGCTTGTGAAGGTTACAATGCTTATTCACAAGGACTGTTCATTATAAATAGAGTGATATGTCAAGACCAACAAAGCAATTTGCAAATTATTAGGTATTATACTCAGCCACATAGTTATAATGTACAGTCCTCAGAAATGCTGAGAATTGATGGCATATTCAAATGAATAGATTAAATAAATCATTTACTATCAGAACTCTAGTCTCACAGCATATTGATTTCTTCAACTTAAAACTTTCCTATGCAAACTGCCAATATACAAGCCTATTCACTGGAAGTCATTAAATTTATTCATTTTAAATAAAATACATATGAATATTCTTATTCAAATTTTACTAGACATACTCATTTTTTCCATTATTGTGGCTAAGGATATCTATTCCCATTTTTAATAAGAAAGATTATTTTTTAAAAGTTCCCATGCTAAGTCATGATGTATAATTCAAAAAAGACCATATCATTGTAATTTTCCCAAATTAAGTGTTTATTTTAAATATACACACATGCATGTAAATAAATTCATATAAAAATAGGTTGAAATTTTGGCAACCAGAAGGAACTTTCTAGAAGACAGAAATCAGGGATACATTTAAAAATTGACTGTTTATACTTCTAATTTATTTACTACTAAAGCTTTCCCCATATAAAGAATACGATAATCTCTAAAATTTGCCTTAATGTTTTTATGTATTCAAACTACAATCATCTTATCTATGGAGTAAAATGAATGCTTCGTTTGCACACAAAGAAACTGGGACCAGGGATCTAATCACCTCCCTGGGTTATTTGGAATTAAATCGGTATGCAAAGCACATTCTTTTTCAGCACAACTCCACAATATTTTATTGTGTCTTAGACTGACAAGTTTTTGTACTTCCACAGCTACCAAGATGCCACTTAAATCTTCCTTAAAGGACATAGCTTCACATATATATGTATATATATATATATATATATATATATATAGGTTTTATATATATATATAAAACATAGAATATCCCTTGTAAACCAGGTAAAAATAAGTAATGTATTACTTCGGGTTAAAGAAAATCCCTATGGCCAAATCATTTCATATTCCATTGAAAGGGATAAAATATTACTTAAATTGCAATTATCTGTAAAGAACAATCACCCTCCAGGTGCCACCTCTGCAGCAATGGATTGCTTCTTTATGGCCTTGGTTTACACATTTTTCTTATACTTAATGGCTGACTCGTGACCATTTCATTATCACAAGATGCTTCTCTCTTTTCACCAGCTGATTCTTCTCTTCCTTGTGCTTAATGGTAGCAGTAGTGTTCATAATTAGATCCAGCTTCATTTGCAATGACCAAGTGATTTTGTAGATGATTTCCTGACCATATCAGGCTTTCTCGAACATTTTGCTGTAGTAAGAGACCTATACAATTTGTTGGAATTTGCCCTGCGAGCATTTGTCTTGATCTCTCCCAGGGGTAAGTCCTTCCAGGCCAAGAAAGAGGAAAGAGAATCATGGCTGTGTGTAGCTCAGATTTATGGCTCACCTACATAATAGTACTTTCATGTGGAGAGAACCTCTCTTTGTATTGCTACTCTTTGTCTGCAACCACACAAATTTCGCCACCACAGAACAAAAGCTAATCAAGAAGTTTTAATTTCCAAAATGACAAACAGCCCAGATGTGCAACAAAATAACCTGAGCTTGTATCTCAAACTAACCCTTTTTTTTTAATGTGGTGGTTCAAATGCAAATGGCCTCCACTGACTCCTTGGTCTTTGATTGGTAGAACTGTTTGTGACAGAATGGGAAGTGTGGAATGAATGCAGTGAGGTGCAATAAAGAAACTCCAACACAAATGCTCCAGCTCAATTTGGTATTGCCACTAAAGGGACAAAATGGCCAGAGGCATCTGAAATACCCAGAGTTCATTCACAGCAGAGAGAAAAGAAAGCAGATAGGCCATGGCCAGGGCTAGGAAAGCGGGAGAACAGGAGAGAGCAGTTGAGTTAGAAAGGTAGCAAGAGATAGAAGAGAGAATATCTGGAGAGCAAGCGGACAGCAATTGATAGAGTTAGAGAGGATAGCCAGAGAAGGCATAGTGAATAAGAGGCTCTGTGTTATAAGGAGGATGAGTAGCTGAAGGGAGCAAAGTCTGTGAGCTAGAGGGATGTTAGGACAGAGGAGGAGATGAGAAGGCTAGAATGTTCAAGTGGAGTTTTGAATGTGTAGGACATACCAGTGATGCTGAGGGCACCTGGAGGCCAGCATAGGCTTTGATATGCTGACTGGCACCATGGGTGTATGCCAATTGAGAGCCAAAGAAAATTGCTCCTTTAGGGGAGGAAAACTCACCTCACATGCTTCTGAGGAATACTGCTTTGATCCAAACACCAGGATCCTTCTTCCGTTCACTTTGAGCTCATTTCTGGATATATGGACAGCCTAACACCTAAAATGAACTTGTCAGAGGAGGCGTGTTACAGGGAAAGGCTTTGAGGTTTCAAAAGTTTCCTGTCAGTCCCAAGGCACTCTCGGCGTCCTACTTAAAGTTTGGAACTTAAGCTCTCAACTGTTCCTACCATTGTGCCTTTGTTCTGCCATCTTGGACTCAAACACTCTGGCATGGTAAGTCTTATTAAATGCTTTCTTTTATAAATTGAATTGGTCAGGGTGTTTTATCACAGCAATAGAAAAGTAACTTGTACAGTGAGATTATTTTATCTTAAATGTTTTGTATGGGTACTCATGTATGCAGATGCTTATGAAGGCAAGAAGTGGGTGAAGGGGCTTAAAAGGGGGAGAGTATAGGGGGTTAGGGGAGTGTGGCTAGGCGGTATGGGGGAAGGTGTCCAGGCAGGCCCTTGCCTGGGCACCTCTGCCCCTGAGGGACCACACACACACAGGCATAGTATAGAATAGAGTTTATTCAGAGTAGGGGATAGGAGTTAGTGGGAGAGAGAGAGAGAGAGAGAGAGAGAGAGAGAGAGAGAGAGAGAGAGAGAGAGAGAGAGAGAGAGAGAGCGGCCAGGACCATGTGGAGGGGGAGAGAGCCCAAATGGCAGAGAGGTGAGAGAATGTGGGAGAGCAGAGAGCAAAGAGAGAGAGGAGGAGCAAGTAGCCCCTCTTATAGTGGGCCAGATCTCTGGGACAGGGCATACCTGGTTATTGCCAGGTAGGTGTGGGGTGGAGCTTAGACAAAACCCCAACAGTGGGCATTGAATCTCTAGAGCTGGAGCTACGGGTAGTTGTGAGCTACCTGATGCAGGTGCTAAGAACCAAAATCTTGTCCTCCACAAAAGGGGCAAGTATTTTTTAATATAAACCCACCTTTCTAACTCCCTGAGATATTTTATTTTATCTTAAAGTCTTTACCTTTAAACATTGATATTAATGGTTCCTACCTCACAGATCGATTGTGATAAACCACACGGTAAAGATGGTAAGGAAGGTGGTTATCAGTATGGATCCTTATCCCATCACGTGAAAAGAACCAACAGTCGTCAGCTTTCTCTTGCTGCTCAATCTGCCCACACTTTCATACTTTGTCCTCAACAAAACTCAGCACATTTTGCAACCTCCAGGACCTTTTCTAAGCTTCCTGTACTGGGGTTAATTCCATGGGGAAAATGCAAGGTACTAGTGCTTGGTGGGAACCAAGATTATCCTCTGCTGTTGCTTCTCAGGCATTAGAAAGACTCAGGGGATTCCTCACAAACCAATAGGCCTGAAGAATCCATGAAGGAAGCACAACAGCAACAGTGAAGGGTATGACACAGGTGGATACCAGCCTGAGTACTTGGCTGACTACTGTGCCACTAAGCTGGTAAGCTGCTACAGGAATTGATATGACAGAAGGAGTGCAAGACTAGAGATCTGGAAATTCAGAGATCTGCTATATACCATTTATTTTCTGCTGTTGTGCTAAATATCCTAACAAACACAACTCTCTTACTTACCTTTCTATTGCTGTGACTGAGGTAATTTATAAGAAAAAAAAAGTGTGGTTGGGCATCATGTTGGCAGAGGGTTTGAGACCATGACCATCACATTGGGAAACATGGCAACTGACAGAAAGGCATAGCTCTAGAGCAATAGCTGAGAACTTTATCTTGATCATCAAGCACACAACATGTGGGGAGGGGGAAGGGTAGTTATTATGTTATCTTTTAAAACTTCAAAGCCTGCCTGCAGTGACACACCTCCTCTAACAAAGCCATAATTCCTAATGCTTCGGAAACAGTCTCATCAACTGGGAACTTATAGTTAAACATGTGAGCCTACTGGTATCATTCTAATTCAAGCCACAATGACAACTTAAGACAAACATGGTTTATTTTAGTTTATGGTTTCAGAAGGATAAAGTCCATGGTAACAGAAACAGGAAGTTAGCTAAACACATCTTCATCTTACATACAGGAAGCAGAGAGAGAACAGGAAGTGGAACAAGGATATAAAGTCTGTCTCTGGTGAGATACTTCTTTGGGGGAGATTGTAAAAGTTCCACAACCTCCCGCAAACAGTGCAAACAACTGTCGAGCAAGCATTTGAAATCATGGGACATCTCTCATTGAAACAACATCTTCCTCTTATCCAACTGATTCATTATGCAAAACTCATTTTGCCCAACTTCAAAAGTTCCTATAAATAATCTCTCAACATTGTTCAAAAACAAAAAGTCCAAAGTCTCTTATGAGTCTCAAAGTAACCTCTTAACTGTGATTCCTTGTAAATTGAAATTTTAAATATAAGACAAATTATATATAGTTCTAACTTATAATGCACAGAATTTGTATTTACATTCAAAAAAAAAGGAAGAATGGGGGCATAGGGCAGAAAAAATGAGCTAAAACAAGACTGAAACCCAATAGGACAATCAGCACCTTTTGTAGGCACGGGCTGTTATTTGGGTTCACATTCAAAGGCTTAGATAACTCTGCCCTTCCACCTTTGCTGCACAAAGCACACATCTCACTTTGGGCTGCTTCCCCTCCCTTTTGAAACTCTCTATAGCAGGATATCATAAGACTCTGGCATCTCCAATGTCTCTGGGTCTCCATTGCTTCTCCACAGGCTTCACTACAGCAGCTTTATGCATTGTCCTCTCAGGACATCTTCAAAGGCCCTTCTACCCCCTACACATTGCCTGGCTTCTGCAGCTCTCTGAAACTGCAGAGAAATAATCCATGACCTCTACACTTTTGCCTCTTTCTTGTCTCCAAAACCAGGACCACATAGATAGCCTGCCCGAGTATGGCAGTCAGCTTCGGATGTGCCCTGGAACTCTTGGACCACATTTGCAGCAGCTTATGAAGCTACTGGGGGAAAAAAAACCCAACTTCCTAGGCAACTGCTTTCTAGGAGCAAGCCACCCCTTAGTGTGTTTTTCACAAATTTGAGGCTTATCTAGGTAGGGTCTTGCCTTTAGGATACCTTTCTTATTGTTCCAATGCAGATCACTTGACTCTCTGTTATGCACTAATCTAATAATTATAGTCTCTGTTTTCAGCATGTGTCTTGGCTATAACAGTAAGCTTTCTGGGACTCCTTTTTCTTCCAAGCTATACATTTTAATTTTTTCCTTCTCTTCTTGTCATTAGCTTTCAATACACATATACATAAGACTAATAAGAAATATCCATGCCCCAGACTCAATGTTTTACTATTGTGAAATTTCTCCTGCCAAAGATATTCATGCATTGTGTTTTAATTTGCCCCTCCCACACACACAAATTCGCAGGATATAGGCAGAATAGGGTCTGATGGCTTGCCAAACTATCACATGATTGGCCCAGTAGTTCATGTAGTTCTTGTTCCCTTTTAAAACCTCATGAACTAATCTTCCACCACCGGCATTACTTTCAGCCCTACTGCCTCCCCAGCCTTTGCTGCAATGGCCCACTAAGCTCTGCCTATAGCTTTAAATGGTTTTTCTGCCACAAATTTACAAAATGCCCCACATTATTTCAAAAGCAGCACAGACAGGGGGTTCACAACAATGGTCTCACTTTCCTTGTACTGATCTCTGTATTCAATTAGTGATCAAATTACCCTGACAAAGGAAAACTAAGAAAGAAATGGTTTCAGAGATAGTTTATCTCTGCAGGGAAAGCAGGGCATGGTGGCCAGAGCTGGAGGCTGGCTGCTATTGAGCTATGAAGCTGGAAATGGTGGGGCCCTATTAGAGAGAGACAGGGCAGAGCTTTTTCTCAGGATGATAGATCTAAACATTTAGAGATCCAGGCTTTGAAGCTAAGTCCTGTTTGTGGTTGGTCCCTTTATCACTACTACAAAGACTCATGTTGTAGAATTTCTTAAAAATAGGTTTGGCTTATTTACAATGTAACAGCTATGAAAAACACACATTTTGTGTGTGTGTGTGTGTGTAAAGAGAAACATAATATTTATTTATTTTTTATTAATCATTTGATTCATTTATATTTCAAATGATATCCCCCCTCCAGGTTACCCCTGGACAACATCTTATGCCCCTCTCCCCCCTCTTCTTTGCCTCTATGAGGGTACTCCTACATCCACACTCCCACTCCAGCCTCAGTGCTCTAGCATCCCCCTATGCTGGGGCATCAAACCTCCTCCATAAGACTAAAGGCCTCCCCTACCATGGGTGTCAGATAAGGCCATCCTCTGCTACATATATATCTGGAGCCATGAATCCTTCCATATATTCTCTTTGGTTGATGGTTTAGTCTCTGGGAGCTCTGGGTGGTCCAGCTAGCTGCTTTTGTTCTTCCTATGGGGTTGCAATCCCCTTCATTTCCTTCAGTCCTTCCCCTAGCTCTTCCATTGGGGTCCTTGGCCTCATTCGGATAGTTAACTGTATCTGCGACTGTATTAGACAGGTGCTGGCAGAGCCTCTCAGGAACAGCCATACAAGGCTCCTGCCAGCACATTGTGCTTTTTAAGGCTGTAGTACGGAAGGCTTTCACCAACCTACTTAATTTTGTCAGTGAGTATAATTACTCAAAGAATACTTACTTAAGCCCAGATATATTACAGAAAATATCCTAAGATCTGAGAATTTTTTAAATGCAAGAAAATTGATCCCTTTTCGCATAGAGTTGATGTGAGAATAAAGAATATAAACATTAATCAAGCAAGCAAAAATATTTTCAAAGGTAAAATAAAAGCAGTTTAAAGGATTAGACAATAAATAGATATGGCATCCTAGAATGCTAAAAGACATGTGTATAGGTATATAAAATAAGTAAATAAAATAGACTATGATTAGGTATAGGTATAGGTATAGACTGATATAGATAAACAAATGTTCAGTCATAAATAAACCATGACAAAATATATTTCAAAACTTTGGTATTTCAATAGTAATTTTACTATTTATTAAAGGCAAAAACAAAATTGAACACTAGTGAGATAGATGCGCACCCTCTGCCTGTTTCTTTGACTTCTTGTTCCATCTTCCTCTCCCTCTCTCCCGCTCTCACCATCAACCATGAACAACACAGAAGGAAATCCACTGCCAGATGCCAAAGCCTCATTAGTGTATCTCCTGGCTCCAAAATTATGAGGGATAAATTTGTCCCCCTATAAATTCTCTTGAATCTTGTTATAGCAATACAAGTAGACCAAATCAGAGTCAAAAAGAGAAAACTTCAAGAATAGTGCTTTAGAAAGAAAAGGAATGAGAAGGGACCATTTGAATAACTAAAAGCCTGGGAAGAATTGTGGACAGATGATATACCCATGAGCCTTTCTGGTGAAATTCAGCCTCCTTGAGGCAGGATTCCCCCAAACGATTTTCAGGAAGTCTATAAGGTTAAAACTATTTTCATAACAATACTGATGTGCTGTTCTCTGTCTGATAACCTCATAATACAGACTTGTTGCTATGTTTTCTGATTCTGCATTGCAATTCACCTTTACGTGGCTTACTGAGTTTGAGTACATTATCAAAGCTGGGCAT
Source organism: Apodemus sylvaticus (assembly GCF_947179515.1). Taxonomy (NCBI): domain Eukaryota; kingdom Metazoa; phylum Chordata; class Mammalia; order Rodentia; family Muridae; genus Apodemus; species Apodemus sylvaticus. The sequence continues at coordinate 56,706,124 of NC_067480.1, read as the reverse complement.
TCACAGTATGTAATTACTGTATCTGCTCAAGAATCCATCATAGATCACCATAGAAAACAATGAAATTTTTTCTCTTGTAATGAAAGTCACCAAGTCTAAGATCAGAGAGCAAAGAGATTCAGCATCTAATGAGGGTCTGTTTCCTAACACTATGTGACCTCAAATTATAGAAAGTGGGGAGGAAGATTTCTAGAGTTTGTTTTAAAGCAGAAATAGGGAAACAGGAAGGGGTTGATTGGGGAACAGGGGGAGAGAAGAGGGCTTATGGGACTTTCGGGCAGGGGGATCCAGGAAATGGGAAATCATTTGAAATGTAAATAAAGAATATAACTAACAAAAAAATAAAGCAGAAATAATGCTATTGTGGGGACTCCAGTCTCAAGATCTAGCCAGCTTTCAAAAGACCCAACAGATCAGAGGTGAATGGTGAAATATATGAAACTTTGAAATACAGTCAATGTTGCTATCAACATGGAAATACCCATTCTAGAGCAGGGTTGTTTAAGACCAATTCACACAGTCAAGGCAATCCCCTACAGACATCAACTGACCAACCTGCTCAAGGCAGTCTCTTATTGGGACTCTGTTGAGTTGTAGATTAAAACTAATCATCACAGGCTGTATCACAAAAAGATTGAGGACTGTTTATCTAGGCAGTTTGCTTCACACTTTGTTCAATTTAGAAGTTAAGAATTTACACAACGTCTATAATCTTTTTTGCAACTACTCAGTCTTTTCAATTGAAAATCTGCTTAAATCCTGTGACAGATTGTATTTTTTAAAAAGTTGTTCTCATAAATGATCATGGTCCTCAAGATTTTGATATCCTTCCTATTTAAAAGGTAATATCTTGTTCTATCACCAAATTTGAGCCAACTTTACTGGCTTATTTCCAGTTAAGGGGAAGTAGTGAACAGATGTGGGTGTGTCTCACAAGCAGCCTAAACTATGCCTGGTATTCTCACTCAATATGCCTGGTCTATTTTCACACACACACCATGACCTTGTGAAATTCCCTAGCATCATTTGGGGGAAATTCCCTGAAGAGGGTACATGAAAGAAGAAATCTCTATCTGCTCTACATTCTGGACCACACCTTATGTAAGATGGTCTACAATCCCCTCTCCCATCCTCAAACCATGTCTACTTATCAAGCAAGAACAAGAAGAATAACCTCCACCAATATTCACCCAAACTGCAAATGTATGCAAAGTAAATGTTGTCACCATTGAATTTGCTACACAACCTGAAATAACCAAAAATTCAATTTGCTATTCAAACTGAACTAAAACAAACAAACAAACAAACAAAACATTTTGGAGTGCTGTAATTGTCAGAGGGCACAGTGGGATGTGCAGAAGGATAGTGGTGAAGACTGGGGTATGCAGTAATGATAGTGCTGAACAGTGTGCTGTGCAGTAAGAATAGTGGGAGAAAGTTTTCTTCAGCATCTTTCTTACTAAGGACCACTGGTCATGGAGGAGCATCAGTCAGCCAGAATCAGTGAGGGATAGTGAGGTCTCGTGTTTACTCTTCTATGTCTTAGAAAATGCTGATCACTGGAAGCATAGAAGGCAAAGTGAGTGAAAGAAAAAACTTGTCAATTGACACAGTCAATAGGTATCAGAACCAATGAGGGAAAGGAGAAACCAGCATAGCAGGTACTAGAAAGAATAGGGATCCATCCCATATATAGTTACCAAACCCAGGCACTATTGTGGATACCAACAAGTGCTTGATGACAGGAGCCTAATATAGCTGTTTCCTGAGAGGCTCTGCCAGTGCCTGACAAATACAGAGGGGGATGCTCTAGGCTAACCATTGGACTGATCACAGGGTCCCCAATGGAGAAGCTAGAGAAAGGACCCAAGGAGCTGAAGAAGCTTGCAGCCCCATAGGAGGAACAACAATATGAACCAACCTGTGTCCCCAGAGTTTCCAGAGACTTAACCACTAACCAAAGAGTACACATGGAGGGACTCATGGCTCCAGCCATATGGAATAGGGGGTTTTCAGAGGGGAAATGTGGAAAGGGGATAGTATTTGGAATGTAATTAAAAATATATAATAAAAAAGATAAGTAAAAAAAAAAGAAGTGCATGGGAGTGAAAGAGGAGAATCAAAAATAAATTTGTTTGAAAATCTCAAAAAAAAGAATCATTGTTTTATAAAGCTTACAATAATGATTATAGCAGCTGTAGATTCAAACTAAAATTTTATATATTGCATTAGATGCATTATGTATTATCTATTAATTTACTGGTTTTACTATTTACTAGGAAGACTTTACCATTTTTCTTTGATAGATGACAGAATATACAATGTCAAACACTCTCCCTGACAGCACAGACACATGCTAAGCTTAGAAATCCTGACAATTTCATCTATTAAGGTAAGTCCTTTCTCTCTGCGTCTCTCTGTCTCTCTGTCTCTCTCTCCCTCCCTCCCTCATTTCCTCCCTCCCTCCTCCCTCCCCCCCACACCTCTCTCTCTGAATAAATAATGTGGCTTCAAATTTCATGCTCTAATCTAAGATACAGGGAGAGTAAATATGCTAAACTTCAAAAGCAGTATTTCTGCTTCCCTCCTGCGGGAGAATTGTCTGCAGAGCCATGTGAAGCCTTGGCTAATGGCAGGTGGCATTGGGGACAAGATAGGACGAGGAGAAAGCTAACAATTTACTATAAATGATTTTTCAATTGAAGAGAAACAGGAAGTGTGCCAGAAGGCTGTGGATCAGAGGTCAACACCTGCTCCTCCCTCTGTGTGTCCACAGATTCTGACATCTCATCTGCTGGGAAATCAGATGCACTGAGACTCTCGCCAATCCAGAGGACACCGGGGTCCTCCTGCCAGCTACTGCCAGGTCTTAGCCTCTTGAATGCCACTCAGCAGTATCCTGCTCCTTGAAGTCACTCCCTCCACCCTGCTGTACTGTGGAAAAATAAAGGCTGAGTGTGATTTTGCTTGGGGAGCAGATGCCCAGATGCTTCTCTTATACGTGTCACAAGTACCATATGTATCGCTTCATTGCAAATGTGCATTTGCAGGAATCTGTAACAATTGAAAAGGTGCTTGCGCCTTTGGAAAAGGCTGAAACAGACAATTTTAAGCACCCACCATGTCTAGGAGCTGGTACTTACTAGTGAACATTGGCTTAGGGGTCTAATTTCTAGGGTGCCTTTCACATCAAGTCTTAGGCCAACTACTTTCATTGTCCCTCATTCTGGTACAAGATAAAAATGTCTAGTGCCCACTCAATGCTAATAAATCTTTCTTAATACCTGGTGTACATTAAGAGCTCAAGGTGGTTAGGTTTATGATACCCTACCTGAATAGGAACTAATATGTAAATCCACAAACAGTCTACATCTGGTTCTTGTCCTATAAGTCAGTCAGTCCCAACTATTCTCTTACTCTGTGAATACATGATTTCTTCTTTCCTCATCAGGTTTCCCCATCCTGACTTAGAACTTAATTAATTAATTTAGTTTTGATATCAGAATCTCACTAACAATACCCAGGCTGCTCAAACTCCCAAGCTTAAGACATTTTCCCACTCGCTTCTCAGGTGTTGGGATTACAGGTGCATATCACATGTCCAGCTTTAATTATTTAATTATACTATTTGATTATCATTTATTTAATTTAGCAAACATTCAGAAGGAGATTTTCTGGTAGCTCAAGCTGCTTTCACCAGGGAGAGGATTAACATGGGAATGGTTTATTGAGTCTTGATTTTCTTTATTGAATACAGCTATGGAAAAATGAAATTAGGCAAAAATATAGAGTTTACTAGTCACTTCCTCCCTTTATTAATGAATTTTAAATGTCTTTTTCTATGTCTTACTGTCCCAGAATATTCTCTTACGATCAGTATTTGTTTGTTGACCATGAAAAATTAATTATCTGACAATATATTATCAGATGATCAATTTATTGTATATATATTCAATTGCTAAATATATACACATATATGTATATATGTATATATATATATATCTTCAGATAATCAATTTACTGAATATATGTATACACACAAACACACACACACACACACACACACACACACACATATATATATATATATATATATATATATATATATATATATATATATATATACACTAGACCAATAAATAAGAAACATCAACAACCATAAGGAAGGAAATCAGAAGTCAGAGCTGCTATACTTGGTAACAAGTGTGGCTTCCAACAAAAGTTATAAGACACACAAAGAAGCAGTAAAATATTAGCCTTCATACTTGGAGATAGAAGGAACTAGAGAACAAACTTAAATTATCTTCAAAATGTTCTTTATAGAGAGAGCTGCAGATGGAAAGAAGCCCCGTGGCCATATTTGCTGCCTGCAGGGACAGAAAAGGGGCACTAGGTACTGTATCACCCTGAGCTTTAGATCTCTGGTGGTGCAAACCACCAGGGGTCTGCCTGCGCCAAGGAACTGAGCACATAGGCAGTTTGTCTGCCAGCCCGCTGGGCTTGGGGCCTGTGTCCTGCCCAGAGAGCAGCAGAGGAAGAGATTCCCTGTGGCCATATTCGCTGCCTGCTGGGACAAAAAAGCATCACTAGGTACTGGATCACCCTGAGCTTTAGATCTCTGGGGGGGGGGGCAAATCTGCAGGGGTCTGCCTGCACTCAGGAATTGAGCACATAGGTGGTTCATCTTCAAGCCAGTCTGTCCCAGGAGCTGTGTCCTAGGTGAGAATCAACAGAAGGAGTGACCCCCACCACACCATCTTCTCCCCATAACAGAGCAGTCAAAGAAAACCTGGTTGACTTTGACAAACTAAGTATAACATTGCTTGAGGCAAAACTGAGCAGGGCTCCAAAGGCACAAAAGAGGAAGGCAGCATATCAGTAATCTGTGCCAGAGGAAACCCAGTCATCCAGTGTTGCAGAAATAAACTTAAAGATCCATAGTAGGTTGAAGCACCAGCCAGTGTCAATAAGACCCTCTAACACCTGGGAGAACTAGATGGCTAAACGCAAATGGAGGAACATTATTAATAGAAACCAAGTCATTATGGCAGCATCTGAACCCAGTTCTCCAACAATAGCAAGTACTGGATACCCCAACACACCAGAAAAACAATACTTGGATTTAAAATCACTGGTCATGATGCTGGTACAGAAACACATGAAGGACATACTTAAAGAAATTCAGGAGAAAATGGATCAAAAATCAGAAGCTCTTACAAGGGAAAGACAAAAATCATTGAAAGAAATTCAGGAGAATACAAAAGCCAATAAGGAGGAAACGCAAAAATCACTTAAAGAAATATAGGAGAACTTTGATCAAGAGGAAGAAGTCATGAAAGAGGAAACACAAAAATCTCTTAAAGAATTAGAGGAAAACACAAACAAGCAAATGACAGAACTGAGCAAAAACTTCCAGGATCTAAAAGCAGAAGTAGAAACAACTAAGAAAGCACAAAGGGAGACAACTTTGGAGATAGAAAACTTTGGGAAGAAATCAGGGACCATAGACACAAATATCAACAACAGAATACAAGAGATAGAAGAAAGAATCTCAGATGCTGACGATTCCATAGAAACCATGGACTCAACAGTTAAAGAAAATGCAAAATGCAAAAAAGCTTGTAATTCAAAACATCCAGGAACTCCAGGACACAATGAGAAAGCCAAATCTAAGGATTATAGGCATTGATGAGAGTGAAGATTTACAACTTAAAGGGCCAGCAAATATCTTCAACAAAATTATGGAAGAAAACTTCCCTAACCTAAAGAAAGAGATGCCCATGAATATACAAGAAGCCTACAGAACTCCAAACAGACTGGACCAGAACAGAAATACCTCCTGTCACATAATAATCAAAACCCCAAATGTACTAAACAAAGAAAGAATACTTAGGGCAGTAAAAGAAAAAGGGCAAGTAACATATAAAGGAAGACCTATCAGAATTACACCAGATTTCTCACCAGAGACCATGAAAGCTAGAAGATCCTGGGCAGAGCTCATGCAGACTCTAAGAGAACACAAATGCCAGCCGAGACTACTATACCCAGTGAAACTCTCAATTACTATAGATGGAGAAACCAAGATATTCCATGACAAAACCAAATTTACACAATACCTTTCCACAAACCCAGCCCTACAAAGGATAATAGAGGGAAAACACCATTACAAACAGGGAAACTATACCCTAGAAAAAGCAGGATATTAAGCTTCTTTCATCAAACCCAAAGAAGATAACCACACATGTATAAAATTAAAATCAAAAATGATAGGAAGCAATAACCACTACTCCTTAATATCTCTTAACATCAATGGACTCAATTCCCCAATAAAAAGACATAGACTAACAGACTGGTTACTTAAACAGGACCCTACATTTTACTGCATACAGGAAATACACCTCAATGTCAAAGACAAAAACTACCTTAGAGTAAAAGGCTGGAAGACAATTCTACAAGCAAATGGTCTCAGGAAACAAGCCGGAGTTGCCATTCTAATATCAGATAAAATTGACTTTCAACCTAATGTCATCAAAGGAGACACGGAAGGACACTTTGTGCTGGTCAAAGGAAAAATCCAACAAGAAGAACTCTCAATCCTGAACATCTATGCCCCAAACACAAGGACACCCTCATTCATAAAAGAAACTTTACTAAAACTCAAAGCACACATTGCACCTAACACAATAATTGTGGGTGACTTCAACACTCTACTCTCACCTATGGACTGATCAGGAAAACAGAAACTAAACAGGGAGACAGTGAAACTAATTGAAGCTTAGGACCAATTGGAGTTAACAGATATATATAGAACTTTTCATCCCAAAGCAAAAGAATATACCTTTTTCTCAGCACCTCATGGTACCTTCTCCAATATCGATCATATAGTTGGTCATAAGACAGATCTCAATAAATATAAGAAGATTGAAATAATCCCATGCCTCCTATCAGATCACTATGGAGTAAAAGTGGTCTTTAATAACAGTAAAAACAACAGAAAGTCCACATACACATGGAAACTGAACAATACTCTACTCGATATCTTGGTCAAGGAAGAAATAAAGAAAGAAATAAAAGATTTCTTAGAATTTAATGAAAATGAAGGCACAACATACATAAATCTATGGGACACAATGAAAGCATGCTAAGAGGAAAACTCATAGCTTTGAGTGCCTCCAAAAAGAAATTGCAGAGAGCATACACTAGAAGCTTAATGGAACAACTGAAAGCCCTGGAACAAAAAGAAGCTAATTCACCCAGGAGGAGAAGAAGACAGGAAATCATCAAACTCAGGGCTGAAATCAATCAAGTAGAAACCAAAAGAACCATACAAAGAATCAACAAAACCAGGAGCTGGTTCTTTGAAAATATCAACAAGATAGATAAACCCTTCGCCAGAATAACCAAAGGGCACAGAGAAAGTATCCAAATTAACAAAATTAGAAATGAAAATGGAGATATTACAACAGAAACCGAGGAAATTCAAAAACATCATCAGATCCTACTACAAAAACCTGTATTCAACACAACTGGAGAATCTGGAGGAAACGGACATTTTCTTAGACAGACACCAATTACCAAAATTAAACCAGGATCAAATAGACCATCTAAACAGACCCAAAACCCCTAAAGTATAGAAGGGGTCATAGATAGCCTTCTGACCAAAAAAAGCACAGGACCAGATGTTCTCAGTGCAGAATTCTATCAGACCTTCAAAGAAGACTTAACACCAATACACTTCAAACTTTTCCACCAAATAGAAACAGAAGGAACCCTACCCAACTCCTTCTTCGAAGCCACTATTACACTGATACCAAAACCACACAAAGATCCAACTAAGAAAGAGAATTTCAGGCCAATTTCCCATATGAATATCGATGCAAAAATATTAAATAAAATTCTGGCCCACCAAATCCAAGAACACATCAAAATGATCATCCACCATGATCAAGTAGGCTTCATCCCAGGGCTGCAGAGATGGTTCAATATAAGGAAATCCATAAATGCTATCCACTCCCTAAACAAACTCAAAGAAAAAAACCACATGATCATTTCATTAGATACTGAAAAAGCATTTTACAAAATTCAGCATCCTTTCATGCTAAAAGTCTTAGAAAGGACAGGAATTCAAGGCCCATATCTAAACATAGTAAAAGCAATATACAGCAAACCGGTAGCCAACATCAAACTAAATGGAGAGAAACTTGAAGCAATCCCACTAAAATCAGGGACTAGACAAGGCTGCCCCCTCTCTCCATATCTTTTCAATATAGTTCTTGAAGTCCTAGCTAGAGCAATTAGACAACATAAGGAAGTCAAAGGGATACAGATTGGAAAGGAAGAAGTCAAACTATCACTATTTGCAGATGATATGATCATATACTTAAGTGACCCGAAAAACTCTACTAGAGAACTCCTACAGCTGATAAACAACTTCAGCAAAGTGGCTGGCTACAAAATCAATGCAAGCAAATCAGTAGCCTTTATATACTCAAAGGACAAGCAGACTGAGAAAGAAATTAGGGAAATGACTCTCTTCACAATAGCTACAAACAGCATAAAGTATCTTGGGGTGACTCTAACCAAACAAGTGAAAGACCTATATGACAAGAACTTCAGATCTCTGAAGAAGGAAATCAAAGAAGATCTCAAAAAATGGAAAAATCTTCCATGCTCATGGATTGGCAGGATTAATATAGTTAAAATGGCCATCATGCCAAAGGCAATCTACAGATTCAGTGCTATCCCCATAAAAATCCCAACCCAGTTCTTCATAGAGCTAGAAAGAGCAATTCTCAAATTCATCTGGAATAACAAAAGACCCAGGATAGCTAAAACTATTCTCAACAGTAAAAGAACTTCAGTGGGATTCAGTATCCCAGACTTTAAAGTTTACTACAGAGCAATAGTGATAAAAACTGCATGGTATTGGTACAATGTCAGGCAAGCAGATCAATGGAATAGGATTGAAGACCCAGAAATGAACCAACACACCTATGGTCACTTGATCTTCGACAAAGATGCTGAAAGCATCCAGTGGAAAAAAGATAGTCTTTTCAACAAATGGTGCGGGTTCAATTGGAGGTCAGCATGCAGAAGAATGCGAATTGATCCATTCTTATCTCCTTGTACTAAGCTCAACTCCAAATGGATCAAGGACCTCCACATAAAACCTGACACACTGAAACTAATAGAAAAGAAACTGGGGAAGACCCTTGAGGACATGGGCACAGGGGAAAAGTTCCTGAATAGAACAACAAAAGCTTACTCTCTAAGATCAAGAATTGACAAATGTGACCTCATAAAGCTACAAAGTTTCTGTAAGGCAAATGACACTGTCAAAAGGACAAAACGTCAACCAACAGATTGGGAAAGGATCTTCACCAACCCTACATCCGACAGAGGGCTAATATCTAATATATACAAAGAACTCAAGAAGGTTGAAATAACCCCATTAAAAATTGGGGTACGGAGCTAAACAAAGAATTTCACATGAAGAACTTCGGAGGGCTGAGAAACACCTTAGGAAATGTTCAACACCATTAATCATTAGGGAAATGCAAATCAAAACAACCCTGAGATTTCACCTCACACCAGTCAGAATGACTAAGGTCAAAAACTCAGAAGACAGCAGGTATTGTCGAGGATGTGGAGAAAGAGGAACACTCCTCCACTGCTGGTGGGATTGCAAGACGGTGCAACCATTTTGGAAATCAGTCTGGCAGTTCCTCAGAAAACTGGGCATGACACTTCCTGAGGACCCTGTTATACCACTCCTGGGCATATACCCAGAGGATTCCCCAGCATGCAATAAGGACACATGCTCCACTATGTCCATAGAAGCCCTATTTATAATAGCCAGAAGCTGGAAAGAACCCAGGTGTCCTTCAACGGAGGAATGGATACAAAAAATGTGGTATATTTACACAATGGAGTACTATTCAGCCATTAGAAACAATGAATTCATGAAATTCTTAGACAAATGGACGGAGCTGGAGAACATCATACTAAGTGAGGTAACCCAGTCTCAAAAGATCAATCATGGTATGCACTCACTGATAAGTGGATATTAGCCTAGAAACTTTGAGTACCCAAGACATAATCCACATATTAAATGATGTCCAAAAAGAATGGAGGAATGGCCCCTGGTTCTGGAAAGACTCAGTGCAAGAGTATAGGGGAATACCAGAACAGGGAAGTGGGAAGGTGTAGATGGAGGAACAAGGGGAGGGAAGAGGGCTTATGGGACTTGCGGGGAGTGGGGACCCAGAAAAGTGGAAATCATTTGAAATATAAATAAAAAATATATCAATTAAAAAATGTTCTTTATAAATGTTCAAGGCCATAAATAAAAGGTATCTAAAAGAAAAATGTAAAGACACGATGTCACATAAAATAAATGTTATTAATAAAGATATAATGATATAATAGAACATTAAACAGTGTTATAGTGAAGAAAATTAAACAGTGTTATAGAGAAGATGGACATCACAAAACACACAAATACATACCTGGTTTAGAAGCAAAGGAAAGGAAAAAACCTCCAAATCAGACACAATGATGAGTTATCTGTTACCCAAGAAGTTCAGTGAATTTACAGTAGGAAAATGTCAAGGAGATCTAAAACAAAACAAAACAAAAACAAACAAAACAAACTAAATTAAATAAGATCACCCCCTATAATTGAAAATATAAACTCCTTTTATACAATAAGTTCTGTTTAGTTTCCCCTCCCTCTACTCCTCCCGGCTCCTCCCCACTTCCGTTTCCATCTAGATCCACTCCCTGTGAACTCCTCCCAGCTCCTCCCCACTTCCATTTCCATCTGGATCTGCTTGTTGTTTGTCTCTCATTGCAAACATAGGCTTCCATGAGATAACAACAAATCATAACAAAATAAAAGATGTGGTAGAACAATCACTATCAAACTGAAGCTGGAAAAGGCAAAGAAACAGAAGGAAAAGAGCCCAAGAAAAAAGCACAAGAATAAGAGATGCACAAGTTCACACACTTGGGAGTCCCATTAAAATAGTAAACTGAAAGTCACAATATAAATATAAAAGTTTATGTCAAGAATACATATGAACTAGTAAAGATAAAGAAATGAAATTACATAGTTTTAAGAAGCAATAAGTAAGGAAAATAAATATTTTGAAATAATGATATAACATGATAAAATATATGAGATGCAAACCTAGGATTTCTTAATTGATATTTATAGCTTTTAATAACTAGATTATTAATCAAAATTACTGAAATTGATAACCTAACCTTTGAGCTGGGAAAAAGTATAGCAGATAACCTAATGCAAACAGAAGGAAGTACATTAAATATAGAAAAGAAATTTATGAAATAAATAATGAAATATAGAAAAATCCACTAAACAAAAGCAGTTTGGAAGTATTTATTATTTTTTCAGTAGGAAGCTCTGACTGTATAGTCAGGGTTGGTCTGAAGCCAACAGTTCTCCTACTTCAACCTTGCAAGTGCTGCGGTTACAAATGTGTAACACCTAGGACAAAGCTAGGCTTTTGATTTTTAAATATTCACTTAATGTCTCTTAGCATTTTAAATCTTCTGCAATATTTTAATACATTTAAATTTCTATATAATATACCTTGGTCATATTCTTCCCTTTACCTCAAGCCTCTCAAGATTCTTCTCATCTCCCTCTACCCACCTAAATTCATCTTCTCTCCCCTTCCTTTTCCCTCTCTCTCTCTCTCTCTCTCTCTCTCTCTCTCTCTCTCTCTCTCTCTCTCTCTCAGAAAAAAAATTAGAAAGCCAAACATAAACCAAAAGGACAACAACAACAAGCACTTAAATAAGCACTGAGTCGTTTCATGTTGGTCAGCTACTGCTGGGCATTAGGCTTTTGATAGGTCAAGAAAACTGGAAGCACTTAGATTTGTTGACAAACATACAGAGGAAATAAAAAAACAAATTATTGATGTATGAAATAAGAGAGGGGTCAATGTTAGTTTTGACCTTACAAAAATAAAAAAGGACTTTAAAGGGAGGTAATAGTTAATAGTGTGACAGTAAATGAAAATATTCAGGCTTATTTGTGTGCTTGTTGTTGTCCTTTTGGTTTCTGTTTGGTTTTCTAATTTTTTTCTCAGAGAGAGAAAAAGAGAGAGAGAGAGGAGGAGGCAGGGAGGGAGGACGAGAGACATGGAGAGGGACAGGGAGAGGGAAAGGGAAAGGGAAAGGGAAATGTTAACGGAAAAATATCTAGGATAACCTAGACTGTAAAAACTAACTCAAAATGTACATATTATGATATGAATATAATATATATATAATATTGTATAAAAATCCACAAAAACATTACTACTGAATGCTACTAAACATCTGGAGACTAAATGCCAATTCATCACAAAATTCTCCATGAAAAATAATGTAACAATTATTTTGTCACATACTGTGATATTATTATTGCTGTGATATCAAAATTCTACTTGGAACATCCAAGAAATTAAATAAGAAAGATATGGACCAATATCACTTATGGCTACAGTAGAAAATATAAGCACAACAAACACAGCAAAATGAAAAAACAAACAAAAAAAGAACTTCATGGTCTAAATGAGAACAGTTCGCTGAACAGAGTGTGTTTGTTTGTCCTAATAGACTATATTGAAATGCAAGAAATAAAACTACCTCCATTTGAAAAATGGCATGAATCTAGGAAATCCACTGGAAAAAAAAATACAACTAGAACTAGGCAGCACATTCAGCAGAGTTCTGTGGCACAAAATCAATACATAAACATCAAATACAACCATTGCACTTGCAATGACTCATCTGTAATTAAAACTGCAGAAGCAACTCCAGGTGTCATAGCACCAATAGGAATGCAATACATAGAGATGAAGGTACATACAGCTTCAAGTTGAGCTACAGACTCAGTGTCACCCTGATGCATTTCTATAAATTGCATGCTAAAATATATGGAATTATCGGATACTAAGAACTAGATACAATCTTCCATAAAATGAAAATATGAAAAATTCACACTTCATAATTTCAAAACTTGCTACAACTAAATGATGATCAATACAGTGATATTTTCACAATGGTTGAAAACTAATAGAACATAGCAGAGTGTATAAATAGAGATATATACAAATACACACACACATATACACATATGGACACTAGATAACTGCATGTGTAGTAATAAAGTTTCAGCCTGACTTCATAATATTCCACAAAGCAGCTAAAATGTATCAAGAATGCACTATAATGCTAAAGCTATAAAATCCCAGAATAAAAACATGGGATTAAATGGTAAATGTCTGGTCTTGAATTTGGTAATAGTTGGTCATATAAAGGAAAAGCATAGGCAATGAGAGAGCAGATAATCAGGCTTCATCAAAGCCAAAACTTCAGTGCATATAGAATTATTAGGAAGATGAATATGAGAAGCCATACAATGTGAAAATACACTTCAAAACCACATATCAGATGTAATTCCATCATTCAGAATATAGAGTTATAGCTAAAGATACAAAAACCCTATATAAAAATGAGCATAAGATTTTGTAGAATTTTTTCCACAAAAACTATATAAAAAGACAACAATCACACAAAATATGTTCAATATAATTTGCCCTTCAGGAAATTCCAATCAAATCACTTTAATGAAATATCACTTTACTTAGGACAGATAGGAATACAAAATGTACCTGCCACTGGGAAAATTTGTTTTATGACTCCTAAAAAGTCTCAATATATAAAATTACCATGCAACCAGTAATTCCATTTCTGGGTATATACAATAAGACACTGAGAAACTTAAAAATAATTCTTTGGAGGTAAAAATACACATTTCCTAAAGCTTCTAATAAACTACAACAAAACAAAGTATAGCTAAATAAATCAGCACTAGAAATAAAGGGGAAATTAAGTTATGCAAACAAGGGGATGAAAAGAGAGAAAGGGAAGCAAAGAGCAGATTTCAGAATAAGGAAACAGTAAAATGCGTGTAGAGTCTAGACCACATTTGCAATGATGGTAAGTTCAAATATTTGGCCTGTGAGATGGTCAGTGGGCAGAGGCACTTGCTCTCCAAGCTGATGAGCTGCCTTCAAGCCCTGCATCTACAGGATACGAGTAAAACCAAACTGAGGAAGCTGACTTCTGCCTTCCACACTTGCAGGGTGCGCACGTGCGCGCACACACACACACACAGAGAGAGAGAGAGAGAGAGAGAGAGAGAGAGAGAGAGAGAGAGAGACAGACAGACAGACAGACAGACAGACAGACAGACAGAGACAGAGAGACAGGGAGACAGAGAAAGAGACAGAGAAACAGAGAGAGACAGAGAGAGATGAATAAACAGATGAAATAAAGTAATGATGTTGAATAATAACATAAATATTCCAGTTAAAAGGAAGAGATGCAGTTTTCTAAAGCAAGATCCAAACAGGCCATGCAGGCCATGTAGGTGATAACTCATTGGTCTGTGTTAGGCTAATGCCACAGGAAAGGTCAACCTGTGCTCTTGTTCTATGACAAACTTTCTTTCAGACATACAACACACTTGTCTACTCATCGCAGAAAGGGAACCAAAGTGCACTCTGGGAATCCAGTAATTTTTCGTTGGGCTTAGCAATGAGTGAAAGGGTTCTTACAGCAGTGGGGTTGACAGAAAGCAGATGCATCAACCAAAGGACCACCCCAAACAGAGGTTGGTGACTCAGAAAAACCTAGCCTTAGGGCTCTCTGCTGCGCTTTCCCCTGCAGCTCAGTTGGCCTGTCTCCACCACAGCACTGGTTGCTCCCTCTGTAAGGTTAAGGCTTTTTGAGAACCTTTCTAGTGTCTACCCTTCCCAAACATGGGTCAGTTTGTTTACCTCCTGAGTCTCAGTAATCTTCTGATTTCACCCACAGGGAATATTTCAATTAGAGGAAACTGCTATACAAAAACTATGTAAATGCTACTAATAATGTTATGAATGAAAAAATAAAATGGCTAAATTATTGCAAAATTTCAGAACCAGGAATATTACTGGGAACATAGACATTTTGTAAAGGAATGGGAATCCATTCATCACCACTACATAGCTACTCCAAAGGTTTATATATTCAGTAATAGAGCTTCAATTTTATAAATAAAAGAGAACCCTAACATTCCAGAAGAAATGCAAAGGCATATAATTACAGTTGGGAACCTGATACTTGCCTTTCTGTAATTAATTGAAGGAAAAGATGATAAATCAGTAGGTCTAATGCAATCAATTTGATTTATAGGTTATACATTCAAAAGGTATCAGAATGTACACATATTGAAGATTTATTTTCTTTCTGTGTGTGTGTGCATGTACATGTGAGTGTTATGTGTGTGTGTATATGTGTGTGTGTGCTTGAGCATATGCATGAGCACCATGTACATGCAAGTATTGGTTGATACCAGAAAAGGACATCATGCCTATCATGCTCATGTAACTATAATTCCAGGCAATCGTGAGCCATCCAGCATAGATGCTGGAAATCAAACTCATGTCCTCCACAAGAGCAGCAAGTGCTTCTCCTCCAGCCCCAAGAAAGTTCATTATCTTAAAGTATACATTGAGTTTCCCATAATACCAGGCAGTAGCCTCTAGAAGTATGGATCCAATAGGTCAGATACAGTAATAGATATGCTCTAGGGATGGCTCATGCCATAGAGAGACTGCTAGGTACCATGATGTGAAATGTGTTGCCTTCAAGCTGCAGAGCAAAGAAGCTGAGATGCATCTCACTCCAAGTCCAGTGATCGGAGAATCATAATCTGATTCGCAGTCACAAACTGAAGGACTGAGAAACAGTCACCCAGTATACCTTCCAACTATAATGAAAGACAATGAAAGATGGAAATTCATCACAGCCTTAAAAGTATACGGAGAAGGAACATTGAAATATGATGTAGGATGCAGGAAGAGAAAAGATTCCTTAGTGGGAGACACTGACAAATTTTCAATAAGTTCTGTAGTTAATGTGGCTACCCGAGTTTCTTTCTTTCTTTCTTTCTTTCTTTCTTTCTTTCTTTCTTTCTTTCTTTCTTTCTTTCTTTCTTTCTTTCTCTCTCTCTTTCTTTCTTTCTTTCTTTCTTTTTTTAAGCAATTTAAAATTTTAAAGCAAATTTTATTTAAGCAATCATCAAGTGCCCCACACTCAAACCATAATGAAGACCTAGCCCATACGCTATTGGTGTTCTATTCAGGAACTTTTCCCCTGTGCCCATGTCCTCAAGGGTTTTCCCCAATTTCTTTTCTATTGGTTTCAGTGTGTCTGGTTTTATGTGGAGGTTCTTGATCCACTTGGAATTGAGTTTAGTACACGGAGATAAGAATGAATCAATTCGCATTCTTCTGCATGCTGACCTCCAATTGAACCAGCACTATTTGTTGAAAAGGCTATCTTTTTTCCATTGGATGTTTTCCGCTCCTTTGTCGAAGGTCAGGTGACCCTAGGTGTGTGGATTCATTTCTGGGTCTTCAATTCTTTTTCATTGATCCACTTGCCTGTCACTGTGCCAATACCATGCAGTTTTTATCACTATTGCTCTGTAGTATTGCTTGAGGTCTGGGATACTGATTCCCCCCAGAAGTTCTTTTACTGTTGAGAATAGTTTTAGCTATTCTGGGTTTTTTGTTATTCCAGATGAATTTCACAATTACTTTTTCTAACTCTGTGAAGAACTGAGTTGGGATTTTGATGGGGATTGCATTGAATCTGTAGATTGCTTTTGGCAAGATGGCCATTTTAACTATATTAATCCAGCCAATCCATGAGCATGGAAGATTTTTCCATTTTCTGAGGTCTTCTTCAATTTCCTTCTTCAGAGACCTGAAGTTCTTGTTGCATAGATCTTTCACTTGTTTGGTTAGAGTCACACCAAGATACTTTATATTGTTTGTGGCTATTGTGAAGGGTGTCATTTCTCTAACTTCTTTCTCAGCCTGCTTATCCTTTGTGTATAGGAAGGCAACTGATTTGATTGAGCTGATTTTATAACCAGCCACTTTGCTGAAGTTGTTTATCAGCTGTAGGAGTTCTCTGGTGGAGGGTTTTGGGTCACTTAAGTAGACTATCATGTCATCTGCAAATAGTGATAATTTGACTTCTCCCTTTCTAATTTGTATCACCTTGACCTTATGTTTTCTAATTGCTCTAGCTAGAACTTCAAGTACTATATTGAAAAGATATGGATAGAGAGGACAGCCTTGTCTAGTCCCTGATTTTAGTGGGATTGCTTCAAGTTTCTCTGAACAGAACACCAATAGCTTATGCTCTAAGATCAAGAATTGACAAATGGGACCTCATCAAATTACCAAGTTTTTGTAAGGCAAAGGACACTGTCAAAAGGACAAATCAGCAACCAACAAATTGGGAAAAGATTTTCACCAATCCGACATCTGATAAAGGGCTAATATCCAATATATACAAAGAACTCAAGAAGTTAGACCACAGGGAACCAAATAACCCTATTAAAAATGGGGTACAGATCTAAACAAAGAATTTTCACCTGAAGAAATTTCAATGGCCAAGAAGTACCTTAAGAAATGCTCAACATCATTAGTCATTAGGGAAATGCAAATCAAAACAACCCTGAGATTTCACCTCACACCAATCAGAATGGCTAAGGTTAAAAACTCAGGAGACAGCAGGTGTTGGTGAGGATGTGGAGAAAGAGGAACACTCCTCCATTGCTGGTGGGGTTGTAAGATGGTACAACCACTTTGGAAATCAGTCTGGCGTTCCTCAGAAAACTGGACATGACACTTCCAGAGGACCCTGCTATACCTCTCCTGGGCATATACCCAAAGGATTCCCCAGCATGCAACAAAGACACATGCTCCATAATGTTCATAGCAGCCTTATTTATAATAGCCAGAAGCTGGAAAGAACCCAGATGTCCCTCAGTGGAGGAATGGATACAGAAACTGTGGTATATTTACACAATGGAATACTATTCAGCAATTAAAAACAATGAATTCACGAAACTTTTAGGCAAATGGTTGGATCTGGAAAATATCATCCTAAGTGAGGTAACCCAAAGACAAAAGAATACACATGGAATGCAATCTCTGATAAGTGGATATTAATTAGCCCAGAGGCTCTGAATACCCAAAGCACAATTAGCATAACAAATGACTCCCATGAAGAAGTAAGGAGAGGGTCCTGATACTGGAAAGGCTTGATCTAGCATTGGAGGGGAGTATCAATGCAGAGAAAAAGGAGAGAGGTGATTGGAGAATGGGTGGAGAGAAGGTTTATGGGACATATGTGGAGGGGGGAACTGGGAAAGGGGAAATCATTTGGAATGTAAACAAGAATATAGAAAATAAAATATATATATATATAAAAAAAAAGACCTAGCCCACAGATGAACCTGTCTCAAGCCAAATGGATGAATACCAACCTGGACTGAACTTCCCTGGGAACTGTCCTTAATAACTCCTCTAGATGAAATTTCCAGGGTCGCATAAGTGGAGTCTGTGTATCTACACAGAGCAAATCAGATGAGAGACAGTTTCTTAAGTCTGTACCCTGCGCTGTAGTTTGAGAGGTTCTAACATGGTGGGAGTGTGCGTGAACAGCATAGGAGTCCTCTGGGCATAGTCTTTGTGATCTTTTCAAATGTAAAATAATCCCAAATCAAGAATTCAAATCAAACTCAGAGGCCTTGCTTTGATATAAACTGGCAAGCTGCTTTAACATTTTAAAGGGAAGCTGAAAATAGAGACAAAATGCTTCCTTTGAACATTAAAATTGGAGTAGTTTACTGAGTTCAAGATGCTACAAAGCTCTGCAGTCAGGGCAGGCGGTCTTTCTATGAGAATAAAAATATAGATTAATAGAGCAGAACAGATTCCAGAAGCATATACTCCTCATCTTATATTGCCAATTGTTTCTTGAACAAATATGTCTAGCCAAATCACTGGAGAAATAAGTCTTTTTTTAAAGAAAAGGATATTCACTTAAAAAATCAAACCCACAGACACTAATTATGCATCATAGATTTAAGTAGACATATCAAAACTTCCTAATTTTTAAAAGAAAATGACAGAAAGGTTTGTACCGGGGTAGGCAAGTTTTATTAAATAGAGCATATGAAACATATAACTTAGAAAGGATAAGTTAGAATTCGCCAAAATTAATTTCACCAAAAGATTATATACCTTTCAAATGTATTATCTGAAAAAAAAGTCATAAAGCACTTGTATCCAGACTGGATAAAATCTCTTCAGACTCAATTTCATGTGTTGGGTGGTAGATGTTCAAGATGTGTGTGTATATAGAAGCCAAATGTCAATACTGAGTGTGTTTCCTTAACTCTCTCCACCTTACATTTTGAGAAAGTTTCTCACTGAACCTGGAGTTTGCTGATTGGCTGGGCTGGCTGGACTTAGAACCTCTCAAACTATAGCGCAAGGAACACACTTAAAAAACTATCCCTTACCTGATTTGCTTTGTGTAGATACAAAGACTCCACTTATGCGACCCTGGAAATTTCATCTAGAGCAGTTATTAAGTACAGTTCCCAGGGAAGGGCAGTCCATGTTGGTATATATATATATATATATATATATATATATATATATATATATATATATATACACGCATGTCTTTGCTCCCGAGTGTTGGGAGGTTGAATGTGCACTGGGGCACATAAATGGATACTTTTAAGTATGTGATTGGGATCCAAACTTAGGCCTTCATGGATGCAGACCAAGTATTTTACTAACTGGGTTACCTCCCATCTCTTAATGTTCAATTTTAAGAAAATAAATGACTCAAAAACATTAGCCAAAAGTTTAAACATACTTTACAGAAAACATCACATAAATGGTAGCAAATGAACATTCCATACAATCACTTGAAAGAGTGCTGACTCTGCAGATCGGCAAAGGCACTGTCCTTCTCAATGAGGCATTGGAAGGAAGGGAACTAACACTGATCATGTTTACGGAGAAAGATTTGAGTGTGTTATCTAACAGAAACAAAGAGACAACAACAAACTTCTCCTAAAACCTGCACATTCTTTGTTTTCATCAATTCAAGGCCACACTTTTTGCCAAAGGAATACATTTTAACTAGCAAAATAATTCTAGACCACTTAATCATAAAATGGTGATGAAGTAAAAATAAATAAAACAACAACAAAAAAACAAATATGAAAGAAGCAGCATTAGGAATCACAAAAAAGGGGGAAATGAGCTATACTAGAACATGCACTATATCCATTTATATGAGTGCCTTGAATACATGGCCAAAGGTGATAGGAAACAGATCAACGGAGCTACACTGACATGGAACATGTTCAAGAGATGAGCATGTCCTACTGTCTAGACTGCTCTCCACACTATAATCTTTATAAGAGATACAAGAAATTCGGACACACAGTCTCTGACAATGTTTACTGACTTGCATATATATGTATTTACATACATACATACATACATACATACATACATACATACATATATATATTGTGTGTACTAATACCCAAAGTATAGATACTGAATTAGCTTGAGTTAATTCTCAAATGAACACAAATATATGTGAATAGTAAATTATGCCCCCACACTAAATACCATCAATATTGAACATACTGACTGACTGAGTACAAATAAACTGTGCCATGGACAAGTCAGTAGCACCAGGACTGCGTTAAGCTTTTACTGTCATTCCTCTGTCATTTAATTTTCAATCAAAACATTATCTAAACATAGGCCTCTGGAACCGATGTGCTAAAACATATATTGAAGCTAAAATGCATGTCAACCTTGATTTTTCTCACTCCAGGGCATGGCCTGAATCTTAAAACCTCCCAAAATGCAGTGGGACGCACTTCTGCAGATCCCAGGATGCCAATGGCCCCATTTCCATGGTAACTTTAATGCTTGAGAAGTACAAAACAGAAGGAACTTAAGAAAATTGCACAAAGTGAACAAAATAAATTATTAGATTGAACATATGTGGCATAAACAAAATATGGGGTGCTGTTATTAAAAATGAATTGCCTTTTTAAAGTGAAAACAAGCGTAACTCAGGCAAGGGACTTCAACTTATGGGAAACATGGTCTTCCACACTCAGCAGACAATCCCAGAACGTCCTGGGATGCAAAACTGGAGCTCACAAAGACATCAAAATAGTCAGGCTCCTTTTACAGTGCAGGTGCATGCTTTTGTGCAATTATAAATTATCAGTGAATCAAGGTAACAAAACATGATCGGAAGCCATTAAATGTATGCCAGTAAGAACAAATGTTTACAATTTATAGTATAGCAGCACACGTTATATATTTAATATTATTAAATGTATTTGCCACCCACAATATGAATAATGTCAATTATATGCCACAAAATAGTTTTTAAATGTTTTCATTGAGATGAAACCTAGATGTCCCACGTAAGCTTGATATTTGCAGGTAAGTCATTGACACTGGAAAACTTCACAGTGAATTAACCGTATGATGACAGATGCTGAATGTAGAATTAAATCTGCCTGCAGAGAAGTAAAATATTCTCTTCGTTTATGAGTTTGTTTGAATTGGTTGAACGCAAGTTAAGCCAAGTTTGCTTTTCAAAGACATTCATCTCCTTGCTGAAGATTACCTTAGATTTAACTAATCTGTGTTATTAATTCCATCTCATTAAGTCCTCACCATCTAGTTCTTGCTTTCAATGTCAAAGTTTTTATTTCTACCAATTGTGAGTGAATTACATCCGTGCCACCAAATATCTTTGGAAAGAACAATGTAGATTTCCTGGAGACTCACTTGGCCTAGCTCATCATTTTGCTTTAATGGTATTAATGCCCTAAACTGAAAAATAAAATTTGATTTTCAATGTTCAAGGCCTCTAATCCAATAAAACCATGAATAATAAGATGTGATGTCTTCAGAATTATAAACTAAAATTTGATTTTCAATTGCTTATTTGCCCAACCAATGAGTGAACTCAGTGACGACTGTACTTGAGGCACTGTCCTCGGCACTGAGAACCAAGCCATAGATCTGATATGCCACATCTACTGGGGCTGGGCTGCCTATTTAGATACTACAAGAGAAAAATATGCTAATAATGACCTTTAATGTGGTAAAAACATAAGAGCTATATGTCAAAAATTTTAAAAGTATGGATGTAAGAAATAAAACAAATGTTAGATATTTTTGTCTAGTCTTTTTGTTTACAACATTTTCCCCCTAGTTTTAGTGATTAAACCCGGGGCAATATGCATGTTAGAAAAGTGTTCTGCTACTGAGATACATCCCAATCTTCTTGTATATCTAGAAAAAGAGTTATAGACTATAAATGCATCTGAGCATGTTTGTCTGTGTGTGTGTGTGTGTTCCCAAGGTCTTGTCAACATATACAGAGAAATTACACTAAAGCTTACCTCTCTGTTATATCTGTGTGCATTTATACACATATGCTGTAGTTTATGAAAACAAAGTGTGAACTTCACTGAAAATCAAAAGAAGGGGTTTTATATTAGTGCTTTTCCTGATGCCAAAAAATACATCATAGATCCAGTATATTATAAGGCAAGAAGTATAGTGTGGTTCACAGTTATGATCCAAAATCTAGGGGCTACATGATGCCCTTCTTGCTAACATATTCCTGTGGTAGCACAGGGCATGATAAAATGGGAGGCAGGAAGAAGATGGAGTTTCTTCCCTCTGATATTCAAATCCAAATCACATCCCCAAGGCCCAACTTCTAAACTCTATAATCACATTAGTTTACCTCCCTTTCTCCATAGCTTAAAATGGTGATAAAGCTCTTTTGTGAATTTGGGAGGTGAAAGATCATATTCCAATCACTGACACTCTTGTTTGAACTAAAGTGTAGGTATGTAATATTGGCAAGATGTTCAGTATTTCTTCATCAATAATAGTGTGGCTTCTGTATCTACTCCTTAATTGTCTCAGTTACTTTGAGAATTAAATATAGCAACAGATACACAAGCACTTTGTAAGATTTAAAGCATAATGATTTGAAAACTTCCATAGCATTTCACATAATAACTTTGCATAGATAAATAAGATGATTAATTTAATTGTGAGGAATTAACTGAATTATCAGAATGAATTGCATAGTTAATTGTGAATTAACAGAATAAAGTTTATTTAAGTTTTGCCTATTCATTATTTATTGTCAGACTTGAAACATAAATACACAAATCAACAGAGTAGAAAAGCAATTAGCAAGTACAGGAAATGTATTTCTATGTCTCCTTCATTCTCAAAATATGTGGTTGTTACCCCAAATACAACAGCGAATATACAGAGGTGCACATAAAAATCCTCAGAACTGGTACCTGGTGCACTAAGGAAGGAAACATGCCCTACCCATCCAGGTAGCAGCATGCCGACAGGCTATCTTGCCACATACACTTCCTTTCAGCATCCCAACTCACTGCAAAATGGCAAGGACAGAAACAAATACAGCCAATTCATGACTCTTCCAAGGGTTGTACCATGCTCTAGAATAAAGTCTCTTTGAATAATTTTAATAAATTTTAGAGAAGGAGAGTGAGGGTTAACAGCTGTAGATGGAAGTAGAGGAAGCATGGATAGAAACTATAGTGCAGAATCACTAATACCGGAATTACATGGAACCAGAGTCCACTACTAACAAAAATATGTATGTCACAGTACAGTCTGGGTGTGTGATACATGGTATTAGAATAACAACCAGAAAGGAGAGATAACAAACGTGGTGCCTCAGGGGGGGGGGGTGATTAGAGAGGAGACAGCAGCAGCTTTGTCTGTATGTGGTACCCTGTGAAGTAAGTCAGATGTTGAGCCACACTGGTATCTCTTCGATTGTTAATGCAAATCATCCAGGAAGAAGGCTTCAGAAATGGACAAATAGCTTATCAGAAGTTCAGTCAAGGCATTTTAGAAAACTACCATGCTTGAAATTAGGATATGGGTCTAGAAAGATGTGAAACACGCCATACTAGCATTTCACGTACCGTTCAGATCCACCTTCTCAGCCATGCCATTTACTCTAGCTACTGTGGCAATCACTGGTTTAATGAAGTTTTGACCACATGTAGTCATGAAATAACTAGATAGCATTTAACCTGGTCCAAATGTCCATCACTCACTTACTTAGTCTTGGGAATTCTGCTGTCATGGCATCTGGAATCTCCACTGGAGGGGGGGGGGTGGTAGATATTCCTTTGTACATGAGAAAGACCAATACACAATTACAACTTCTCCACACCAGTGTAACCATATTACTTTCTTCAAAATGTAATACATAGGGACCTTGGTTATTTTAACATTTTCATGAACATCAGTTTAAACAATTTCACAGAGACCCAGAAGCTTTCTACATGATAAGTATTTCACAGACCTCAAAGACCTGGGCGATCCTAGAAAATCTCTTTTGAAGTAGAAATATAAACTGTTGCAGCCCCACACCACAAAACAAGAACAAGGCTTCTTTGTATTCTAAAAGCAATACACTCAACATTTTTACAAACTGTATTTATCATATGACATTAAAACAACTGTTTAAAGTGGGTGTGGAGTGGGCTAAAGTCTACAGCCATGTCATACTACGTTTCCAATCGCCTTAACTCTCAAATTACATTCCCTGGAAAAAGTACAGTCAGTAGAGAAAGGCAAGGTAGATAAGACACTATGAAGAGTATCTGGCAAGCCACAAAAGGAAGGCTTGGTATGGCTCTTGCATTCTGGTGCAGAGGCATGCTTTTTACTACAGAGGACTATTGTACATTGCAAGATTAATCTTGACTTGTAACTAACCAGATTGACTGTGAAACCAAACCTTCCCATAGTAAACTGGTATAATCAAATCCTTAGCATCCTAAGTTAAGGAATGCAACGCAAAAACATGCCATTTGATTGAAACCATGTATTTGAAGTCCAGAAGACACAAATAAATCACAAGATTTCTTATCAAAAGCTACTATTACCCAACCACTACTGTACTGAAATCTACCTTTCAGCTCAGAGTCATGATTCATGATGTATTTTTCTAGCACCAAGTATCGGAGGAAGAAAATTCTTTTGGCCTGGCTCATAGTCGATATTTGATATATTTGTGCTAAACATACATGGAAAACTTTAAGAAGTTCTCCTAATAGGCAACACTAACAGTTATCCATTCAACCACATGACAATGGAGGCAATATGTGGTGTGGTTATAGAGTCCTAGACATAGATGATGAAGTAGGGGAATGAAAATAGCACAATTATACCACATAAACTGGAGAAGAAGCATGTGACTAGCCTACATGAGCAGGCATATGAAAGTTGAGTGTCTGGTTACACCCAGCACAAAAGGAGACCTATCTTAGAAGATGCACTCAGTAACTCAGTTTAGAAATTGCTTCAATTTAAGAATGTTAGCTAGACTTCCTCCTTAGATGCTTAGATTGAGAACAATGGCCTTAAATGGAGTAACTATGTTATCATAGGTACAGGCTATTCATAGAACCAAGAGCCAGGATTTGCTCACATCATGGTTGCTCCTTCTATTACCCCTCAAGGAAGTGGTAAGAAGCAATGAAAAGTAATCCCCTGATGCAGCAGTGCATTTGAAGATCAAGCTAACTATATGATACCGGATACATTACCTCAAATCTTTTAGACTGTGGAGTGAACAACAACTTGTCATTATCACATCTCCTTCCTCTCTCACAGCAAGAACACATGACCAGCAGGTATAATGTCCTGAGCAGTATTATCTCTCATCAGGAGAATCACTTTGTGACAAAAGTTGTGTGTCAATGACCACAGGGCCTACTGAGGGCTTGTCTCATTATTTATGAGCAATTAGTATAATAAAGCAACACAGTAAAACGGTGTAAGTTCCAATAAATCCTACTCAGGGGAAAACCATCCAAGCCTGGAAAATTCTTTGAAGGTCACCTTATTTCTACTTATGATAGTGTTTGGCTTTGCACTTCCCAAGATAGAATTTATTAGTCCAGAAATCATTGAGTAACAATGGGGATGGCATCTCTCACCATCCAAAAATTCTAGTTCACACCATAGATTTGTCTTCTGCTACATTTAATCTTCTAGTTCCTAGGGAGGCACTGTTCTCATGTGAAGATGCTTCAGGGGTTCTGCTGTTTGTGAGGAAGTAACAGTAGTCTTCTATTAGACTAGGGGTTCTTATGTCAAGTGTAACAAGCAACAAAGGGCAAACATGCTTTTCCAGTGTTAAACTTAATTTTATGCTAAACTTAATTATAACGTACATTTCAGTTTGCAGGTGAAAAAAAATGTGATTTATAAAAAATTCTCTGATGGAGAGGGGTTGCTACAGTGTCTGCTAGCACTCCACAATTCATAGTAACAGTGAATGTATGGTTGCCACAGCTAAAACCTGAATTATAAGGACTCCAAATTGTCATTAAGGAAGATATGGAATACTCTACTGTTCCAGCAGCTCAAAAGAACAAGTTTCCTCTGAAAAAGAGAAGAATCAAGAGTGATTAGCAAAAGTTGATAGAGATTATGTGCATAAAGCCATGTCCATACAAGTGATTATGCCTCATGTATTTGCCTTTGATGACATTGTATTGGACCTGCATGTTGAAGAGAGATTTATGACATGTTATATTTATGTGGAACACAAGTGTTTCTGAAGTGAGTCTGAGTGACATCTGTTTCAGAATCAACTCTATAATAGTCATTGCTACAGCAACATATTTAATATCATTTTTATTCTCAATAATGACATTTTAACATCATAATCATGACAGTATAATAAATTTCTAGAATGTTCTAATTCATATACATTTCCAGAATGTTCTAATTTATTTGTTAACCTTTACCCCTTCAGATTTAAAAATATTTTTTTTATTTTTATTGGGACATAATTGAGGTGGAGTATGATATTTCAACAGTCTGTATAAGGTAAAAGATAAAATTTCCCTACTTTCAGATGCATTTCTTAATGTTCTTTAAAAGATAACCTCAGAAGTGTCAGCCATGAATGGCTGGACATGTTTCTCTGCATTCCCTTCCAATTCTTCTATAATTTATTCTTGCTTTTTATTTTCTTCTTTTAGTTTCTTTTCTTTTCTGCAGTGCTAAGGATTGGACACAGGGTTCAGCAGGTGATGAGCAAGTTCCCTGCCCCTGAGCCATGTCCCCAGTCCCCAAGGTGACCCCTAGCCTTTGCTTCTTCCTAGGATTAATTTGGAAACAGACATATTGCTTTTCATCCTCTACCTCTGTGTCCATAATTAGGAATAGCTAGGCTAGAAGAGGAAAAATACTAAAATAAGATTAAAACTGCAACGGAGAGTTCATAATTCTTTGTATTAAGACCTGGGATACTCAGAAATCATTCTTCCTAGATCTCCAGGATTCCAACAAATGGAAAAAATACAATTAAAAAACATGAAAAACAACAAAAATATCCACTTATAAGAAATAATGTAATTGGTTAGTAATGTAAATAAAAAGTTAATAATTTTCCAACACAATTAAATTAGAACAATGAAGCCAAGAGAAAAAGAGAGACCATGTACTAAAGGAGAATGATTAGCACCAACTGGATCAACAAACTTTGGATGAGAAAAAGAATCATCTGTGATGAGAAATGTCAAAGAACACACTCACTGGTCACCACATCCAGTGTACAGCAGCAGCACATTTAGGAAAAGCCTGTGAGATGCTGGCCACTGTTAAAACATGAGCTTATTGATAAGTGATATATCACACCCTCGTGAAAGAAGTGTGAGAGAGCTGAAGAGAGAATTAAGCAACATGCTTAAATTGTCAGGGAGAAAATAACAAGTTTTGTGATTTTAGGGCTAGAAGATCAACACAGAGTCTATTATTACAGCCTTCAAACCTATTTTTAACTGTAGATTATATGCATGTATGACATATACAATAATATATAACATATTTGATATATATATACACACATACAGTATATATCATAAAGTTGACCATTTAAACAAGTTAAGAGCATGATCAGGGAGTCCTCTGGGGCACCCTCAGCTGCCCTGAGCCAGCGTCTATTCTCTGCGGCCCTCCATTATCCTGCCACATCTCCTCCTACCTTCATCAGACCTGCTGATCCCAAGGCACAGGGACAGGAGTCTAGCATGGCTGTCTTCTGAGAAGCTCCAGCCAGTAGCTGACTCAGACAGCCAAACCTTAGATGGAGCTTGGGGACACTTATGGAACAGTTGGGGGAGGATTGAGGAACCCAAAGGGATAGGAACTCCGCAGGAAGATCAACAAATTCAACTAACCTTGATACTAGGGGGCTCTCAGAGCTGGAATCACCAACCAAAGAGCAAACATAACTGACCTGCCCAACACACACACATATGTAACAGATGTGCAGCTTGGTCTCAAAGTGGGCCCAAAAAAGTGGAGTAGGGGCTATCCCAAAGGCTGTCTGTGGAATATGTTCCCCTAGCTCAGCTCTCTGGTCTCAATAGGGGAAGAAGAGTCTAACCCTGCATAGACTTGATGTGCGAGGGTGGGGAGATACTCAGTGGGGAGCCTCCTGTCTCTCAGAAAAGAGAAGAAGGGGAGGGAGATTGGGGGAGAGATTCTAAAAGGAGGACCAGGAAGGAGGAAGGGAGAGAGCAATTGGAATGTAAAGTAAGTATATTTAACAAAAGCATATGGCATTCTCTTTCTTCATCTTTAATATTATTCAATAATCACATTGTTGATAAAGTGAAATTTTATATCTTTTATATTTAAGAGATAAGTTAAACATTATATGTAAAGTTTATATGTAATATTTATACATATACACTTTATTATATATGAACTTTATAAATATACATACATATATATACATGTTATATAATATAGTATATATGAATACATTATATAATGTATGCAATATATTAAAATATTAAGATATAAGTTAAACACTATATATTATGTAAAAGATACAAGTGGAACATTATAGCTTTATAATTTCACTATAATGTCTTTAATCACTATCAACATCCTCCAGTCTAAAAACAATTTAGTTTACAAATCTGAATCCTGTACTCATTAAATAGAAATTTATTTTTTCGCTTTCTCATTGTTTTTTATTAAACTAATAACATTTATTTTAAAATATACAACTCAGTATTGACATTTTTTAGGTAATCAAAGTAATTTATAAAACTTAAATGCCTCTTAAATCCACATGGTATCTCTTACAATCTAAAAGTAATATGCATTCAACCAGTCTTTAAAAATCTATTTAGAACATTAAACATGATGGAAGTAGAAAAAAAATCCCTTATGAAATCTTCTCTGAAAGGTAATTGTGAAAAGTTCCTGACTAGACAGAAACCGTTCATCTCCATGGGAGAATGCTCAGCATAACTGTGGCTTCATAAAATGAATTGGGTAGTGTTCATCTATTAATATTTTGTGAAATAGATTGAAGAGTATTGGCATTAGGTCTTCTTTGAAGGTCTGATAGAATTCTGCAGTAAAACCATCTGGTCATGGGCTTTTTGGTTGGGAGACTTTTAATGACTGCTTCTCCTTCTTTAGGGGTTATGGGACTGTTTAGATCATTTATCTGATCTGAATTTACCTTTGGTATTTGGTATCTGTCTAGAAAATTGTCCATTTCATCCAGATTTTCCAGTTTTGTTGAATATAGGCTTTTATAGTAGGAGCTGATGATTTTTTTAATTTCCTTAGTTTCTGTTGTTATATCTCCCTTTTCATTTCTGAATTTTTTAATTTTGATACTGTCTCTGGTTATTCTGGCTAAGGGTTTATCTATCTTGTTGATTTTCTTTAAGAACCAGCTCCTGGTTTTGTTGATTGTTTGTATAGTTCTTTTTGTTTCTACTTAGCTGATTTCAGCCCTGAGTTTCATTAATTCCTGCCTTCTGCTCCTCTTGGGTATATTCCTTCTTTTTGTTCTAAAATTTTCAGGTGTGCTGTTAAGCTGCTAGTGTATGCTCTCTCCAGTTTCTTTGTGGAAGCACTCAGAGCTGAGTTTTCCTCTTAGCACTGTTTTTATTGTCCTGTAAGTTTGGGTACATTGTGCCTTCATTTTCATTAAATTCTAAAGCCTCTAATTTCTTATAACCAAGCTATCATTGAGTAGGGCATTGTTCAGCTTTCATTTGTATGTGGGCTTTCTGTTGTTTTGGGTGCTATTGAAGACCAGCCTTAATTCACAGTGATCTGATAGGAGGCATGAGGTTATTTCAATTTCCTTGTATTTGTTGAGGTCCGATTTGTGACTGATTATATGGTCAGATTTGGAGAAGGTACCATGAGGTGCTGAGAAGGAGTTATATTCTTTTCATTTAGGATGAACTGTTCTATAGATATCTGTTAAATCCATTTGGTCCATAACATATGCATGGAAGCTGGGCAATTCTCTACTCAATAATAACTTGATCAAGGAAGAAATAAGGAAACAAATTAAAGACTTTTAGAATTTAATGAAAATGAAAGAAGAAAGGGGATAACATTTGAAATGTAAATAATGAAAATATCCAATTAAAAACATTAAATTTAACTTTTTAAAACACAAAATGAAAACTGAAAATACTGAAGAGAAACTGTTGGGGAAGTTGTTTAGAAGATAAATACCTCACCTGTATCACAGTTATATTCAATGCTATTCAATTATATATATCCAATTATTATATATATTCAATTATATTCAATTTAATATGTCAACTTTACTGAAATCTCAGAATGAATAGGATTTTAAAAGATTGTGATTTACTGAACTAAACATATTGACGTACAATTTTGCATTACAACTGAAGTTTTGCAACCTCGATAACATATATTGTCTTTAAAAATAAGCCTTTAGATCTATCTACTGGTTTAAATATTTGCACATATATGGTACCTCATGTTCTATAAAAGAACAAAGTCCGTCATTATTGCAGGAACTACTGTTTGCCAGTCTATATAAATCCCACAAAGAGGAAACACAGGCAGAATTACAAATTTACGTGCAATTTTAAAGCTTTAAAGTTGGGGCAAATTAAACTTCTCAAAATAGAATACAGTGAGCAATATTGTATATGAGCTGACTTCTCAGACCAATGCTGCACTTTATTAGTCCATTGACCATTAGTTTGTCTTTGGCTAAGTACACATAAGTACCACATCCAAGCATTTCTCATACTTGGTAAGAAGAATATCTTTAAATTTAATGATGGTAGCACTGATGGAAGCCAACACACCATGTATAACGTTCATATCATATTCTTCCTACCCTTCCTCCACCAGCTCTGCACATCTACTCCTGACTTTATTATTTCCCCATTTCTGTGCTGAAAATTGCTATGCGAACAGTTAAATCATTCCTATGATTATACATCCACTGTTATCACTGGCTAAATTTCTTTACTTCAAAACATACTGGTGAGAAGAACATCTCTATCCAGTTTTCCAGGCTAATATCCACTTATCAGTGAGTGCATACCATGATTGATCTTTTGAGACTGGGTTACCTCACTTAGTATGATGTTCTAATGCTCCATCCATTTGCCTAAGAATTTCATGAATTCATTGTTTCTAATGGCTGAATAGTACTCCATTGTGTAGATATACCACATTTTTTGCATTCATTCTTCTGTTGAGGGATACCTCAAATGAGGTACAAGAAGAACGGAGGAGTGGCCCCTGGTTCTGGAAAGACTCAGTGTAGCAATATGAAGCAAAACCAGAACAGGGAAGTGGGAAGGGATGGGTGGGAGAACAGGGGGAGGGAAGGGGGCTTATGTGACTTTTGGGGAGTGGGGGACCAGAAAAAGGGGAAATCATTTGAAATGTAAATAAAAAAATATATTGAATAAAAAAAAAGAAAAAAAAGAAAATTTATCTGTCCTTTCCAAAAGCTGGTGGGGGGAATGTGAATCATGCGCATGACTGTTTATTTTACCAGAATAAACACAGTTTCAGACATTACAAAAAAAAAATCTCTATCTTCTCTTCTTTTTTTTGACTTCAAACTAAAACATTTTCCCTGATAACAGATCTCTCAATTAGTAGATCCAATAGATGATTTTTTTAAACATAGTGCTGTCTGTGTAATTTTGCCCGAGACTATATTCTCCTATCTGAAATTGTTCCAGCCTGTAGTCGTTTGTCCTGATGTGCTCATGGTTTCTAGATCACCTTCTTATGCTAAGTGCTGCTGCTGGGTAGTGCCATGTGCTTTTCCACTCTTTCCACATATACTCTTGTCATGCTAAAGTCTACGGTTACAGTTCCCTACAATCACTAGAGGGCCAATTGGTCCAGATTGAATATCTTACTGTGACAAGCAACTTTGTGCATACTTGGTTAAGTCACAAGATAACCTTGTATCTGATCAAATCCAACTTGGATTTACACCTACTTTCAATTTGGCCTGGATATTTTGCCCAGCTCTCCTGTATTTCTAGACCAGAGGTAGCAACTTGTGAGATATTTTTACTCCCACAAATGGGTAAGTCAACTCTAGAAAACAAACCTCAGACATATATACATGATTGTGTCATATGTATATCAATAGCTCATACTTGATTCTACTTGATTCAAAAAGTTATTCTATTTTTTTGAAGAATCTTAACATACCTCTAAAGAGTCAGAAGCAGGTTTGTATTCTTGAGTACTGGAGTAAAAATTCTAAAAGCTTAGATGTATTAATTTCCTTCACTCAACATGTATAATCTTTAACAACCTCAGTGGTTTCTCAAATCATCCGAAAACATCTTTCTGACTATATCAGCTATTCTCTTGCCAGAATCACTAAGTGAACTCCTGATCATAGTGATTACTCATTTTCTAATGATCCCTGAAAGCTGTGTCCCATGTTTTCATTAAACACCTCTATGCAGAAACCCCAATTGTCTCTTCCTTTTCTTCAAAAACTATGGGTGTGTGATTTCAGAATACATTTCCAGGACACTAGCTTGACTGCAAGGTCCTCCAGTCTTCTAATGTAGACTCCTATTTCTGGTAAGTTCTCTCTATATCATTCCCTGTCCTACACATTCATGTATTAGATCTTACGCCCCTTCTACTGTCTTCTACATCTCAATTCTTATGTCTTTCCAAAGCTCCTGCACACTTTATCATTGTGTGATTTCTACCACCTCTGTATTCCATATGCTTTTGTAACTGCATTACTTACCCCAGCATCTGTGTTGGCCTACCTCCATTGAACGGTAAGTTTCTAGATGCAGGGAGTACATACCATTCATTTTTATCTCAAGCACCTAGAAAAATGAGCTCTACTGCCTTAGCACTTAGGAAATGTTTATAGAGTGTAACTGAAATTGATTCATGATTCTCAGCATATGTTTTGTTTTCTTTGCAACACTAACAGATTTTAAATCATATAATAGAGCCCCCAAATCACAGTGAATGAATAAAGTAATATATTTGCTTCTTTTCTCTATCAAAAATCAATAGACAACACAGTGAAAAGGCAAGATGAATTAATAGTTAAGCAGAGAAGAAAAGGTGGAGCTCTAAGAAATTCTATATTTTGACAAATTTGGTTTCTTATGATGAGGAAAGGAGCCACTGGGGAATAAACAGGAAAGGGAGAGATTTATGGCTTACACAATAGAGAGTTTGCTTTTTCTCAAATCTTCTGCAAGCAAATCTATTTGGTCAAAATAGAACATTTTACAAAATAGAGTAAAAGACCAGGGGACTATTTATAGGATTCTTACTAAACAACTGTTAACTACTTTCAATAATCCTAAGAATTCAAATTCAGAATTAAGAGAGTGGAAGGTTTGTATCTAGAAGGGAATAGTGTTTTCTCTAGAGCTGAAGACATTCTATAACAGCAGAAATATATTCAACTTAGGCGCCGAATTGATTGCTGTCATGTTTGCCTACTTTCCAGGAAAGTTTTTGCCTGTCCTCACACATTTCAACAAAGCAAGGATTCTCCAGGATCCTTGTGGGTAGAGGAAGTAAAGAAACAGAAGTTTAAAAAGCAGAAGCCTACGCTTATTTATAACACAGCTATTATAGCAACTTTATGCAGCAGTGGTGTCCCTTCTATTTCATTTTTTAAGGGTGTGACTAAGTAGATCAGGCTGGCCTGAAACTTGCAATCCTCCTGCCTCAGTCTCTAGAATGCTGTGATTACAGACATGAGTTACCATGTCTGGCTCTCAACTTATTTCTCTATTCATATTTATAAATAAGTAGTCACTATGCATTTAAAGAAAATACCACTGTGTATTTAAAGAAACACTAAGTATTTAAAGAAAAATAAGCATAGGAAATGACAAAAAAAGAATTAACAAAATGACAGAGTACAGAATGGAAGAGAAGTTTGGAAAAGTTCCATAGGGTAAATGTTTATTGATATAGTTCATTCACAAAGTGAAGGCATATTCTATAATTAATACATGGCATAGACTCTGAAAAAGTTCTTGAAATCCACAACTTAATGAAATTAAGTAAATGTCAGGTGTTAGCTCTATGAGTAAAGTCTTAATGGAAGTGTAGAAGAAAATGAAGCACCTACCTCAGATTATAAGTGACCTCATAAATAGGGGGAGACCAAACTGAGAGAATAAATAATCAGAGGAATTAAATAAAAATATGAAAAAATAAATCTCTGCAAAATAATGCCAGGTAATGTCTCAGAGCTGAAAAGAAAAAAATTGGAGAAATTTAAAGATACTGCCAAGTAATAAACAGGATCGATGAAAGTATTGACATATACATCTTACAAAATTCCAAACTACTAAATTGGAAAGAGAAGAGATTGCTGGAAAATGCTAGGAGGCAAAAGACCGTTTTTTGTTGTTGTTTTTTTTTTTTTTATAAAAAGAAAATGGTGTTGAAACTGTAATTTTATAACAAACCAAACAACAACTAACAACATATACTATAAGAAATAAAGGGTCTTATTTTAAAGTTTCTGGGCTTCGAGAAGCTTAGACAATATTTAAAGCTTAAAGTTAGTGAACAGAACTCGAAAAATGTTGGCAGAGAAAGAGTGCGGTGGTGGGTGCTTCGCTGCTGCGCCTCAGCTATAACATCTAGCATGGGGTAAAAATCAGATTGGAGACTAGACAGAAAGCCCATTAACCAATTTATCATCTCCCAATGTATGTTTCTAATGAATAAAAATTTTAAATTGTGTGTAAAGATAGAGTCACACACGAGTTGACAACAAACAGTTGTTCAGAGACTGACACTAAAATGAAGAGTGCAGGAAAAAGAGATTTTAAGACCTCTCTTCTTTTTCTGGTGGCTATTAAAATGTTTGAAACTATTACTACCATATACTTAAAGCACAACTATGATTATAGTAGTATTATCCCCACATAGTCCTTATAGACTTCTCTCCCTAGTGGAGATAGGAGATACATTCCTTTGCCATGTTTATGATATTTACTGATCCTCAAGTTCTTGCATATAGACCCCCAAATATGATATAGATGTCCAACAACTCTGCAATACTAGAAAAAAATCCTATTTTTTCTTCTGAAATGTTGAAGAGCTGTAACAATAAATAGTAGGTGTGAGAAAAGGGGTGGGAGGAAGCTTGTGTCACTGTGGAAGAGACACATAGAGGCAAGGTGAAGGAATGACTGGACCCTGCTGCGTTCTTTCCTGTCAGTGGTGGACATTTCATTCAGTGTCCAATCTGCACATAGTAGCCAGAATTCAAGAATGGATCACACCATTCTTGAGAGCTTGTCTTACGATATCAAAGTATTTTGATGTTGTAAATGAAAAGATAGATAAAAGTAAAATTACTGGACATGGGAAAGAAAAAAAGAAATGGGAACATTTGGAACAAAGAGCTCCAGGTTTCTCTGTCTTCAAGTGATAGAAAAATAAGTGCTGTCATTTTTTGAATAACAAGTTTGGGTTTGAGATGTGAGACAGCACAGCATGGAAAGTCAGATCGAGAACAAGAATGCCAGTAAGGACAGACGAGAAAATCTTCAGTCATAGCTGTGGTCACACAACAGTAGCATGTACAAGGGGGTGTAAGTTTCAGAAGCTCTAGTTTGTAAACAATCATCCTAGCCTGAGGAATTTCCTTGGGATTCAAAGGAAAATGAAATGTATATAACACAGATGGGATTAGATAGCCCATGAACCGTCTATTAGATAAAAATGCCCTTTACACAATTCCATATTGAGGAAATAGGACGGACAGAGAGGAAACAATCAGACTGAGGAAACTATGGGATCAAAATGCTTATCCAAAAATAGCTACTAGCTAATTAAACTTGAAAGGATTTCTGTATTTGAAGAGGGTGCTCTTCTAAACGTGTGTGTGTGTGTGTGTGTGTGTGTGTGTGTGTGTGTGTAAAAATACCTACTGAAAACGAAACCATAAGTAAAACAGATTTATACATATTTATACATGTAAAGATAAACACTATACCAAATCAAACTATCATTTGTATATGTGAGGGTTAAACAGAAATTCTATCAGACAAGTTAAAGTCTAGACATACACAACCACACAGCTTTGAGAGAAAAAAATCTTTGAGTAATATCCAAACCATAAGGAAAATATGACAGTCATAAGGAGTTTGCAAAGATTAAGAAGCAGTGGTGCCTAATACAGATAGTAAATTGCATTATTATATTTAAATTAGTGTTATTGTAGTGTTTTTAAAACAGTAAGATAGGTTTCAAAAACATTGAAATATATAACATAGTAAGTTTAAAACAATTTTAAATAAAGCAATGGATTTCAAATAACATCTATGTAGTAAGGGATGGGGCAGTTAGAATTTTCATTCTGTTTTGAGATATAAGATGCATTTGCCATTTTTTATTTAATTTTACTGTTTTATTTATTCACTTTATTCTGCTCTCTGCTCCCCTCACAGTTACCCCCTCCCACAATCCCTTCCCCATCCCATCTCCTCTTAGCAGGTGGGGATCCCTGGATATCAGGAAGCTAGGCTCTTCAAGTCTCTGTGAGGCTCCTACTTCCTCCCACTGAAGCCAGACAAAGCATCCCAGCTAGAAGAACATATCCCACACACAGGCAACAGCTTTTGGACAGCCCGATTCCAGCTGTTCAGGACCCACATGACCACCAACACCAAGCTGCACATCTGCCGCTTATGTGGAGGGTGGCCTAGGTCCAGCCTGTGTTATGATCATTGCTTGGTGTTTCATACTCTGAAGTATTTGGTCTTAATAATCAACTTAATTAAATAGAAAAAAGCACATTTTAAGAGATTCTAGGTAAATCATAAGAATTAAATGTGGATATTTAATGCACGAACCATTAGAACACATAGGAAAAAGAAAGAATCAACACCACAAACAGGCTACGAGAAAGAAACAGAAACAAAATGATTTGGTAAAGAAATAAAACTAAAAAAAAAGACTGTTTCACTATTAAGGAAATATTTAGCCATTATATGGATATCATAGAGGTATATTAAATAATCTGAAAAAGTTAAGTTGACATAACTTTGCCTAAAAAAATTCTGTTTACAAGTAACATAACAAATGTAATTTCTCTCAGTAAGTACTGTGCATGTATGCGTATCTAGACTTATTAGTAGGGAAAATATATGTTACTGTTATTTTGTAGAAATGGTGTTTTTGAGAAAATTTTATCACTTTATTGCTAACTTAATATTTATTTTAATATTTAATAATGAACATTTTCTATTTTACATTAAAATTAAATATTTATATTTATTTCTTTTTAAAGCTAATACATTATTAGATCAAAGGTAAAAAGCTGCAATATGCTATGTATAAGAAAATAAAATAAAATAAATTTTTTTAAATCTCATGGGTGAGTCAAACTGTCACCAGCAATTTTCATTTTTTTAAAAAGTCAATATATTATAAAGTCAGTCCTCTTTATGCCAAAAGAATTCAAAGAGCATTAAGAAAGTAAGCAATGAGCAACAAGACAGCAAGAGGAACAAACAAATGTGAAAATAACCCCTTTTTATTAGAAGACGAGAAAGTAAGAAAGAGTTTTAAGCGACCATTGAAAGCCAAACATCATCAAGTAGCTTAGCAGAGCAGCGAGAGAAAACACCGCATCAGCATCACTGGGCCTCGGTCCAGAGCACACCACACACAGGCAAGGCCTGCGCATTACCTAGGAATAAGAAATTCTCACTTACAGGTAATTTTAGAATCTCGAAAAGAAAAGAAATCAAGCAAATAACATTGAAAGGTTAAAGGAGGAAAACACAAATATCATTCAAATATTTAGTCAAACAAAGAAAGCAGAATAAGAAGAGAAACAATATTTAAATTGCTGAACTGAGGCCTCTCAGAAAATGCTAGCTTACTTGATTTTATCAGGAAGTTTCATTAAAACATCTAGAGAAAATTAATTTTATACTTTTCCTGAGAAAAAGAAATAAAATTTTCCATGCAAATATAACACAACCCACAAAACAGTGAGCATTATTATAGAATAAAAAACTACACTTATGTTGGAGAGGGTGCGGAGAAAGAGGAACACTCCTCCACTGCTGGTGGGGTTGCAAATTGGTACAACCACTCTGGAAAGCAGTCTGGCGGTTCCTCCGAAAACTGGGCACCTCACTTCCAGAAGATCCTGCTGTACCACTCCTGGGCATATACCCAGAGGATTCCCCACCATGTAATAAGGATACATGCTCTACTATGTTCATAGCAGCCCTATTTATAATTGCCAGATGCTGGAAAGAACCCAGGTATCCCTCAACAGAAGAGTGGATACAAAAAATGTGGTATATCTACACAATGGAGTACTATTCAGCCATTAGAAACAATGAATTCATGAAATTCTTAGGCAAATGGATGGAGCTAGAGAACATCATACTAAGTGAGGTAACCCAGACTCAAAAGGTGAATCATGGTATGCACTCACTAATAAGTGGTTATTAACCTAGAAAACTGGAATACCCAAAACATAATCCACACATCAAATGAGATACAAGAAGAAAGCAGGAGTGGTCCCTGGTTCTGGAAAGACTCAGTGAAACAGTATTTGGCAAAACCAGAACGGGGAACTGGGAAGGGGTGGGAGGGAGGACAGGGGAAGAGAAGGGGGCTTACGGGACTTTCGGGGAGTGGGGGGGGGCTAGAAAAGGGGAAATCATTTGAAATGTAAATAAATTATATCAAATAAAAAAAAAAGACAAAAAAAAAAAAAAAAAAAAAAACTACACTTATGACCATGATATATAAATTCTAAATAAATTATTAGTAAATTAAATCAAGCAATCTATTAAAGAATATCTATAACTGTATATATTATTTAAATATATTATTTATTTAAATAAATATATAATACATATTATAGTGTTCTTTTTCTACAATAATATTATTGTAGAAATAGATTATTGTAGAAATAATATTATTGTAGAAAATATTATTTCTATAATAAAATAATGTTCTTTTTCTACAAAAATGTAAAATAGTTTTAACATTAGATAGTCCATTAAATATTATGAATTACATTAATAGGTTAAACAAGAAAGGCTATGTATTTACAAATACCAAAAATTTAAAGCAAAATGTAACCTGAAATCCTAAATAAGAAGAATGGAAAATAGTTCTATAAGTAAAAATGAATTTTTAAATTACCAATAAAAATTTCACTGAAGAATTAAAAAAATTAGAGCTGCTGTTTTAATGAAATCAATGAAGAAAAAATGAAATAAGATTACATAACTCTAAAGTATCTTAGAGGAAATGTTCTCTGTGTTACAAGTATAGCAAACAAACTTGGGCTCATGCAGCAGATACTCTTCCCTTACTGCATAGGGGAATTTCAGCCAGCAGAGACTCCTCTGTGGGATACACCATCCACCACTTCCCACTTCCTGCTTCATCAAAGGAGGAGTGGGGAAGTGGGAATGGGAACGAGGGATGGAGTACAAGGACTTGAGAGGGACTTCCTCTGTCATTACCTGGTCTCTGGAGCATACATTCCAGTTACAGGGTGCTTTTTCCTCGGTCTCTTTGCATAGCTGATCCTCTCTGAGGTGTGAAAACTGAGCTCTGACCACTCAAAACCCAAGTTCCCATTGAGATAATGACTGCCAGTGCCTGGTGCTCTGTAACCTTGAACAAATGACTTGACAGGACTCAAGCTCCAGTGTGGAAGATCAATTGCCCATAACACTCACGGGCTGCTATAACACACAAATGACAGATTCTAGTGTTTGGTATTTCATAAAAACAGCTAAGATAGAAAACATACTCACCAGGATTCCAGGCCTTAACATACTAATTCTTTATCTGCATGACAAACAAACTGACTGACCTAACTATCATGTCCAGGCACTGGTGATGTGGTCCAGATAGTCAACGTAGTTTCTTGGAGGGAAGCAGTGTGGAGTAACAGAAGAGGGCCCTGAGTAACCAAGGGGCCACTTAAGTATGAAGGGTTCTTGAACTCAGCTGTCATTAGAAAACTCCATTGAAAACTTTTTTTTAATATCTTACTTTGTTGTTGTTTTTGTTATTGTTGCTATTACTTTTATTTTTTTACGGTTCAGTCATTGACCCCCTCCCTATCCCCCCTCCCACAGTTCCTTATCACATTCCTCCTCTCTCCTTCCCCCAACCCCCCCACCCCCATCTCCAAGAGGATGTTTCCCCCCTTAATACCCTCTCTTGAGTTGAAGTTCCTGAAAATTCAAATGGGAAATTCATATAAAACTGGACACTCCTTGTTAAGGCTTCTTTTGAGGCTGTAATTTCTTTAAAAATCAATCACCATTCATGGCCTGAATCATGTGACACCTTGGTTATTTTAATTAAAGAAAGTCTCCTACTTAAAAATTACAATATTTGTTATCTTAGTGCTAACATTCATGAATCCCAAACAGATGTGTTTATAGTCAAGAAAACTACATTACATTACAAGCCCACACATACATGTACTTACAGATTCATCAGGTTCAATAGAAAGTGCCTTCTTCAGTGGTTGGATTTTGCCCTGTGCTCAGTCAGCTATTGCCTGCAACTGTCCCCAAACCTTAGCTTGCTCTCTCACTCTTGG
Source organism: Apodemus sylvaticus (assembly GCF_947179515.1). NCBI lineage: Eukaryota > Metazoa > Chordata > Mammalia > Rodentia > Muridae > Apodemus > Apodemus sylvaticus. The sequence goes on along the minus strand of NC_067480.1, from coordinate 56,665,153 downwards.
CAACTTGAGTGAACCTCCCTAGTAAGCATTGCTACAATGGCCTGTATTGTCACAACTTCTAGACACAGATCAACTGAAAATGGGGTAATTAGAATTTGCCACGGTCAACCTACAGCAAAAATAAGGGAAAAAAGCAAAAGGATGTCTACATAGAAGTGCAAAATACCAAAGGTATACATGTCTTAATCAAAAGGATAGAAGATTTTTTTAAAAGTTCTTTGATGACTAGGAGATCAGGGGCAAAGCCATGAGAGGCAATGATGGGAGGGGCACAGGGCATCCATCTATTAAAGAAAATGAGCAAGAAGTAGATGGAGCTATAATTCCACCCTGGGAGTTCTGGTGACAAACCACTCAGATTGACTTCATGGTACATGTCACCGCCAGCACCCCTCAGTGGAATAATAGCCTTGCATTACAGGGTTGCTTGTCTGTTATTATGTTCAAGAGAACTTAGAAAATATGCCCAGTGTTGTTGAAATGAGAAGTAGAGTCAGCCAGGCATAACTTACAATCAAGATCTTCCTAAATATGTTCCAAGAGAGCTTTGTTGACTGAAGTGGTGGCCTGGTGATGTTTATATTCCATCCGATTTCTTGTATTTCTTACTGGGCCATAGTTATTTCTAATTCCCTCTCTCTATTAATAATCTACCCCATAGTGGTGATAACAAGGCCAGAAATAACTGTGAGACATGAACTCGATTTTCTTGTAGAGCATGTATTAGGTGGTTCAATATAGGAAGAGTGAGCAAAGAGATTTAGGGACAAAAGGACACAAGACACAATGGACCAAGTTGGCCTGCTGGAAGCCTGCACTATGCTATATCTAACATCCTGCATGGTCTGCTGTTGGGACCAAAGCTTGCGAACTGACTGCCTGCATGCAGCATTAGGATTGCTTCTCACTCAATTTCAGTGAGTTTCCATCTGGAGCTGGAAATGATGGGAACCCTTCAGACCTTCTTAAGTGGAATACAGAATCAAACAGATCTGACTCTAAAAGGTGTCATAGCATGGATAATTCTCATCCGAGTGAAGCCTGACTTGGTATATACTCTGTATTTTGCTACCCATGTTAAACTCTTAGTGTCCTGCTCTAAGTATAGTAATTATTGGAGACTTGATTAAGCATTTAAATGAGTCCTTCCACAGTACCTACATATGTATACGTGGGTAGACGAGCTTACGAGCAAAGTCAGCACTGAAGGTAGGGTCCTCATGGCTCATTTTTATAACCCTGGCCATGAATCAAGACTATCCCCAGATCTTCAATTTTGGTTGACATTACCTTATTCAATACCCTTATTTTATGAATGCCTTGAAACTTTTAGGTTAAAGCCTTCCAACTACAGAAGGTCACCTAAGATAAATTGTAGAATTACTTACATCTAACCACATTTTTCCTCAAGTAAGGGGGTTGCACTGGTTCACTTTAGAGATAAGTCGGGTGCTGAGAAGGCTCAGCATTTCCGATGAGGACAGTTTCTCACCCACAAAACGAGGTTACATTTTATTTTTCTCAATAAAGGCTATCCATGTGGGTACCTGAGATGTGACGCGAGTGAACTCACATGGAACAAATTGCCAACATCTTGCAAATAAAAGCAAAATGGAAAATATTATCCTTTCCATGAGCCTCTGAATCCAATACTAGATTTTTTCTTTTTCCTTTTCCTTTTAAGATAGTTAAGCTTGACAAAGTAATGAATGTCAACAAATCAAAAGCTGAGTAAAGAAGTTAGATTTGTTTAAAAAAAAAAAAGCTGGGCAGTGGTGGGGCACGCCTTTAATAACAGAACTTGGGAGACAAAGGCAGGCAGATTTCTGAGTTAAAGACTAGCCTGGTCTACAGAATGAGTTCCAAGACAGCCAGGGCTACAAGGTGAAACCCTGTCTTAACGGAGGAGTGGCCCCTTGTTCTGGAAAGACTCAGTGAAACAGTATAGAACAAAATCAGAACAGGGAAGTGGGAAGGGTTGGGTGGGAAAACAGGGGGAGGGAAGGGGACTGATGGGACTTTTGGGGAGTGGGGGTCCAGAAAAGAGAAATCATTTGAAATGTAAATAAATATATCAATAAATTAAAAATAAATAAATAAATAAATAATACAAACAAACACAAAAGGAGGCAAATAATTTAGTATTATTGACAAAACAGAATACAAAGCAATTAAGAAAAATGTGAACAGTTCCTTTTATGAGCATTTTATGAAACCTTCCAAAATAATTGTCAAAGGTCATACATACATACTTTCATCATTTGATGAATTTCCTCTTTCATTCCAATAACCACAGCACTTCTTTCCTTTTGTCCTAACTATATCATCTACATTACCTAATCCCATACTGGGAGCAAAATTCCTTTCTAGCTCTGTGACCTTAGGAAAATTAAATGACCCATTTGTGTCTTGGGTTTTTTTTTTTTTAATGTAGAAAGTTGAAATAATACTTAATAGAGTGGATTTATAGAGAATTTTGACTAACATCTACATTAGTTAGTGAACCAGAAATTAGATCTAAATGACACAGCAATATCATGTGTTCAGTCATTAACCTAACTTCAACAGAAACCTTAGCACTGCCAAGCCTATACCCTAAACTAGCAGCATCTACTATGGACACCTGTGGCAGCCAGGAGACGCCTGCTCAGTCTCCTGGTAACCACATCAGTCAGAACACTCTTTGCCATTGCCCTAATGAGATCTAACCCTCTATCACTGTCTGATTCTACCTAGAGAATCAGGAGTCCATGGTCTGGTAACAGTTTCCATAAAGGTCGTATCTGAAAACAAAGAACAATGCATGTTCCTGAAGTACGTATACACCCGGCAGACTGTTCTGATCTGGGTCTAGCTTTGCTTATCTTTGATAGACTCCCATGGGCCTGCAATCAGTTGATAATTCAGGACCTCCTTCTAACCAAAGGCAGCTTCACTTACCTTGTCAAGTGGTTTATTGACTGTTGATTTTAGTAATGGTGTGAATGGGTCACAAGTCTGTCAACAGCAAGCTATTGTTCCCAATTTAGACTGGCTCTCAGGGTAGTGCCAGAAGGGTTCAAGAAAGGGAGAGGAAGCAGGCACAGAGAGAGGTTAGAGAGAAAGCCCTAATCCAAACATGAGAAATCTTATAATAGTAAGACATACAAATGTGCACTGTTGAAAGAATAAACACCGAACGGTAAGAGAAGTTGGCATTTGCTTTCAATTCACCATATTGCACTGGGAACAAGTTTTAAACCCTTACTACACTAGCAGACTTTCCTCAGCTTGGGCTGTCTGTCTCGTACCTTCCTCTGTATTCTTCCCTCAGTTCCTACAACCAAGCATACCTGCCTTCATGCCTTCCTGCCTTCCTGCCTTCCTGCCTGCCTGCCTGCCTGCCTGCCTTCCTGCCTTCCCGCCTTCCTGCCTTCCCGCCTTCCCGCCTTCCCACCTTCCCACCTTGCCTTCCGGCCTTCCCGCCTTCCCGCCTGCCTTCCTTCCTTCCTGCCTTCCTTCCTTCCTGCCTGCCTTCCTTCCTGCCTTCCTGCCTTCCTGCCTTCCTGCCTTCCTGCCTTCCTGCCTTCCTGCCTTCCTGCCTTCCTGCCTTCCTGCCTTCCTGCCTTCCTGCCTTCCTGCCTTCCTGCCTTCCTGCCTTCCTGCCTTCCTGCCTTCCTGCCTTCCTGCCTCCCTGCCTCCCTGCCTGCCTGCTTGGTGTACACACTGACTTTAATCTCACCCTGGAGTCCTTTCCCTTCCTCTTTGCCCACTGGAATCACCATCCAACTGCTGTTCATCTTTCATCTCATCTCGCTCCCCTTCCCCTGCCTCTTCTCTCCCTGTTCCTTTGATTTGGTGTGACTGGAAACCAAACTCGTGTCCCCACGTATGCTAGAGAACTCCACAACTGAGTTATGCCCCTGACTCCATGTCTTCTTACCTTTTCCCTCTTTGAATGCTAACTCAAACATCCTGTCTTCAAGGAGCTCTTTCCTGACCACACTTACGCTTTCATCTTCAGGGAGTTCCTTAGTTTACTCTCATCTTAGTCTTATTTGTCTATATCTAAAATTAGTAGATTTGCTTAACTGCTTGTTTCAGCTAAAGGATAAGAAATCTGTCTTGTTTACACACATCTCCTCCATTACCTAGGTCAATAGCTAGCTTATAGAACGTGTTCTATAAATATCTGAGTGTTAGTTACGTGTCTAATATCATCTCTGTTACTACTTAACTGATAAGTTAAAATGTCTGTCACCTGCCCTGATCAGGAGCCAAG